>NW_020442462.1:1317079-1320984 GCF_000699045.2 Agrilus planipennis | reverse complement strand
CACTGTACCATAAAAAGTTCGTGGCGGTCTCACCCCCATAAAAAGTTATGGGGGTTCAAAGTTAATAAATATGGCAATTTTTATACATTTCTAGGCATGTAAATATTTATATAGTCATTCTTAAACAATATTGAAAGGTAAAACTAATGGAAAAATACATTAAAATATTGAGAAAGTTATATAAAACATTATTTAAATATCTTTATCAATAGGGTAGGTTAGGTTAAGTTATCGGGTTTTGTTCAAGTGACCACCCTCTTTCGATCCCCCCTACCCCCACCCCCGAAGAGGGTGGAGGGCCATCATCTAACCCCCATAACATTTTATGGGGATGAAACCGCCACGAACTTTTTATGGTACAGTGGTGGGGAAGACCTCCTCTTTCGGCCTGCATGGGGGCCATCATCTAGACATATACAGAACAAATCAATTATCTTTCCATGTAGTGGCAGTTTTTATGAAATATGGGTTTATGCTAAAGGAAGCGTCGGAATGTTTTGGTAAGGTTTCGATGGAAAGCGCTTTATTGTAGTACATGCTGGTACAAAAGGTGGTTATATAAACCACTGCAGTTTAGTATTTGCATCCAACTCAAAGGAAAGCGAGGGAAAAACCGTTGACGAAAAAGTGTACAGTATAAATTCCTTTCACGAAAATAATCTCTGTAATCTGTAAACAATTCTTATCCCTTCAGATAAATCTCCATATGCATTCATAAATCCCATTAATTCTGTCACACATCTCATAAATCCCAGTAATAGCTTTTATAATTCCCCTGACATTCCAACGAATTATGCTGATTTCGGTAAGTACTAGAACAAGTAATAATAAAAATTTTAAGTACCTTTGCTGATGGAATACTACGAGAATAAAGGATAAAGTATATGATACATTTACATATTTAGTAAAACATGGGATAAAAATGAGTTACTGAAAGAGTGGAACTATGGTGGTTATATGCTGGATCATATAAAGGGGAAAAAAGAAAATGTGGAAAATTATAGAGAAATAACGATTATGGATACAGGATAATTTATATATAAAGAAATGACAGGGATTGTAAGGATAATTAAAAGGGAAACAAATAAATTTGGATGGAGAAAGGGTTAAGACAAGAGTATAAATTAAGTGCACAACCATTCAATATTCCCCTACATGGCTTAGAAATTGAGATAAATAGGGTAAGGTAGGGAGGAATAGACAGCAAGAAAAAAAATAAAAAATGACTTACGTGGACGATATTGCTTTGATGTCAACAAAGTATGGAGCGACAAGAGATGATAAGAGTATTCCAAAGATACTTAAAAATGAAAAACTTAAATTTGAATGTTAACACGAAGATTATGGAATTAGGTGAGGTAAGAATGAAAATAGAAAAGGTTAAAAAAATTTAAATAATTGGGACACATAAATGGAGAAAATATAATATCTGATGAGTTACATATACAGGGTATAAGAGAAATAAGTATTGAGCTTTAGAGGGTGTAAACCAGATGCAATAAACAATCGTATGGTAAGTTTTGCAGCGTGATTAAGGGCAACAATTTTTTTTAAGAAAATCACAATAATTTACAACCCAATGCCGGTCCTGCGCGTGAATTGGCAACATAGGTGTCTCATACTGAATAGTGTAGTAGTGCGATAAAAACTCTGCAATTACATGGATGAAGAAGTAAACATTACTGGCTTTATCAAACTGGTTCAAACCAGTAAATACGTATTATGTCACATTATTGTAAAAACAACTGTTCTACAGTGACTGACACACTAATAATTGATGTTGTATTGCTGAATTAGTTTATTGAACTGTACAAGGCTTAAACGTTAAAAGGATAAACGGCTACTAAAGATTGGCAATTAACGTAAACAGTCTGAATTACACTTAATCTAATCAAACAAATAAACAATACGTGAGTAAAAAAAAAACAAAACAAATACTACACTGATGCCACCAGCTGATTGAGGGCAATATTGTGTGCCGTGTTTTTGAACCAGCGCCATAATTCAATTTACCTGTACTTTTAATTACGTTTTTCTCGAAAAATGTGAACATTCGGACATACAAACGTTACTTAGTTCTTATATTTTACAGTGCTCTCTCTATCACCTGCAAGTTCAGCACTTATTTCTGTTACACCCTATAGATAGGTACGTAAAAAGCGAATTGTAACGCATTTTTTATAAACGATATGGGGAATAGGTCAAAAGTTATGCAAGAATAAATGGAATAGAAAAAAAAATATTTGACGCGGTAAAAGCTGTGGAATGGAGGAAGAAAAATCAAATGGAGAATAATATACACAAAAAGTATATAAAATTTTTATTTAAATTAGATAGAAATACACCAGATTATGTTATCAAAAGGGAAATAAAATGTAAAATGTTGGTAGCGGAGGAAGCTACAAGAAAGAGTAATTAAATATGTGAAAAAGTTAGAAAATCTAATGGAGACATGGAAAAAGGAATTTGGATGAGGAGAATGTTAGAGAAAGTTAAAAAAAATAAGTATTGCTTCGTGACTTATGCAAAAGGATTTTTTATTTGTTCTAATATTTCGTTTTGTTTTAATGTTTCTATCCTAATGTATGTTTCCTCATATTGAGTACGTAATAATTATTAATTACTTCTTTCTTTTAAGAAAGCACTTTCTTGATGCGAGTAACCAAAAGTTTCTTCATACTAATTCCCACTTGTTTCCTTGAAATTTTTAAGACAAGTAACATTAATTACATAATTCATTGTTTATAGGTAATCATCGTAATAAGGTAGTCAGTCCTAAGACGGGTTAGACACGCACCTCCACTCTTTCCTATCCTAAACTAATCTTTGCATTTCCCTAAAACTAGAACATCCCACATCTTTAACTATTTGCGAACATTAATCCAACTCTATTTCTTAAATATGTCCCTGACTAGACCTTTATACCTGATAAGGTATCCTACCAACCTATCTCGCCCATTTTTTATTAACTTTCATACATTCCTCTGTTCTCCTATTCTTTCTAATACCTTTTCATTTCTAACCTTCTCTATCCACGGTATTCTCATCATTCACCACATTTCGAACGCTTCTAACCTTTTCTTTTCCTCCGCTCCATCCATGCATGGAGAAAATTAAAAACGAAAATTTACCTAAATATTAAAGCGATATTTACAATTTATTCCACTAGCTCGTTGCTTCGTAAGCGAAAATAATAAAAATTACAATTTGGACCCGAATTTGTAAAAATAAAAGCCAGCAGAAATAAATGTACTAGGTATTTTAGTTAATATTACAAATTTAATTCTAATAATTAAGGAACTTGAAATAATTTTTAAAGAAACATGTCAGAATTGAGATTATTACCTTACCTAATAAATTCTACCAATTCTACGACCAATTCAATCATTTGTAATTTTTGCGTTGTTATAAAAATTTAGTTTTCACCGTGTGTTGTATTTGTCCTTTGTATGATTACTGCGGAAATTAACACACATGCGTAGCAATATCCGACATCCTCATTACATCAAATATGGGCATACAACATGCGTGTGAGTGTATGTTTGTAGATGCATATTGTCGGTCAACATCCGTAATATTTTCACATCACAATAATTATTTATATATTGTGACCTTATGTAGTATGCATTGTAATAATTGTGTTATTTACTTATACGGATGAACGATTTGTCTTTAAAACGTTTTCACGTTTATTAGTACATCGTATACTCTTTTTTGTTAACTTGTTATCGGTCTGAATTTCTAGCAGGCTTTGAAGAAACGACAAAGTCAAAGCAAGGACATAACGGAAATGCCATTTTAAATTTTATTTAAAATTTGAGCATTTTAAATTCGTAGTTTTACTAAAATTATAGCATGTATGTTTACGAATGATTTTGTTTAAATAATTTAAGAAAAAATATGTT
>NW_020442462.1:1306537-1310772 GCF_000699045.2 Agrilus planipennis | reverse complement strand
TAAAGCAAATTTTCAAAAAGAGAAAAATCACACAAAAATTACCCCCCACCCCCACCCCCTAAATAAAATCCTGGATCCTCGCCTGGCTGCCATCTATGTCAAGTACGTATATTATGTTACGAAAAGTTATTTCATTTTGAAATATTTTACTTAGGTGACGTTACCGTTAATTCATTTATAAAAAGATAACGCTTTTTGTTAACACTCGATTTTACTACCCATTAAATTTTTATATTGAAAGCTTTAAATGAAATCAATCCCTAAGGAGTAGGTAAAAATCCCAAAAATTTTAATATGAACTATTTATATACTTACGGTTTTAGAAAAACTACAAGCAAATCAGCGATTACTTCCTATATTTATTAGTTTTATTACATTATTTGTTATACTTTAAGAAAAAGTACAAATGAATAAAATTACATTATTAGTAAAAACAAGTAATTAGATAATAACTTCCATTCGAATAAATTAAGAATACCTATCAGATACGAATATTAATTTTTTAAGTAACAAAACTTATTGTTGAGTTATGTTGGAATACATTTCCAATTTTATTACTATAAACTTGCAATTTTTCTTGTAATTCATTCAATGACAATTATAAGATTGGTGTTGTATCTGCGTAATCGTAATATTCACTTAATATTTTTTAAATAACGTTGCAGGTTTATTCATTTACATATATGTATATACATCAGCCTAATAAAATAATTAGATATAATGACAGTTTATTAAAGGAAAAGTAATTATGACCACAAATTTGAATATGTACATTGAATGCGTTGTACGTTATTTGTTGATGATTCAGAATGAGCTACATTCCAATTCTATATAACCACCGTCTCTTTCTTTGACTAATTAGGTAAGGAATTTGGTATGCGGATATGTAAATCCAACATGGATGCATATTTACAAAAGAGAAATAATGTTTATTAACGTTCTGCAAGTACGAATGGGTCTAATATCGATTAGGAATTAAAGTGTCCTCTGCTTTTTGTGGCAAGAGGTTGTTCATTAATTATTATGGAAATTTTTAACGGCCTCGTCCTACAGAAGGATTGAATTGTAAGAAATTTGTTAACCCGCCTTCACCTCTTACGTAGGAAAAAGGATTAATTTACTTAAAAATGTCTGTCAAAAAAAGGGGTACCGAAGATGCGGTAGGTATATGAAAACATATTTGGAGTGCATTCATTTGATGCATTCAGCTCGTAACATAAGTGATTTCACAAAAAAAAATTAACTTACGTACAGTTCATTTAAATTTGTTAGAATTGTGATCTTGAAGAAATATGCGCGAAGATAGAAAGAATACACACTAGGCGTGAGCAAGACAGAATTACTTGGAGCAAGCTTGAACGAGCAGAGCTCTCGATGGGCGATCTTATGAGATCGGCTAGAACTGTACAGTACTAGACGAAAATGTTTAGAAATTTCTTAAAACAAAAATGTATATACATTAACAATAGAAAACAAAGCAGAAGTTTTATAGGTGTGTAGAGCGTTAAGTTAATTTACTTGTTATTATTTTAGGCTAAATATGCATTTAAATAGCATATTGTTAANAGTTGCTTCACTAAAAATGCTATAATTCACAAACTAATGATCCGACAGCCGTCAAATTTATAGACGCATCTTTTGAAGGTTAGGACTAACTGAAAATCATATGGATTTAGTTCTGGTGCCGCCATCTATGTATCAGGCCGGGGACTTTTCAATTGACCCTATATTTCTACAGCAAATTCAGTCATTTACAATCGAAAATTGTAATTTTTCCGTTGGCATAAAAATTTAGTTTTCTGCGTGTATTTCACAGCCGTACAGCTCCAATCATACACCTTTAAAAATCTTTTTCGAATTTTTAAATTAATCATTTATAGGTACTAATTTTCATTATTCTACTGCATATCTACAGTAACTAACAGTAAGTGCAGTAGTCTAATCATTTAACATTTTCAGGACAATAACAGAAAACGTCATATATACGTTCATATGCATACACTCCAGAGACGAGAAATCGAACTGAGATTTTGGTCAAATTGTTTAATATTATCAAATTTGTGCTCTTGTACAGGTCTGCTTCCTCTAATGTTCTAGGTACATGTATTACTGTAGCTATGAAGTTGAACGAAGAGGCAAGACATTAACATAAACGCGTGCCAAACCGGCAACCGCTGGTGGTTATGTAGTTCCAGCACGCAAGGCACGTTTAGTACGTACCAAGAATACGATGCAAGACTATTCTGAATTCTCCGAGTAAACGTTAATTAAGTAAACGATTACGAGCTCTGTGTAAAATTAGAGGTGAAAAGCCACAACGAAGACAAAGACAGTAGCCATTGTCGTTACAGTCGAAGTATAGGCATCTATTGTATTTTAAAATTAAGGTTACGTCTAAGAAAAATGTTTTTGAGACTTATGAATAGGCTGGCGCGGTGGAACAGATTCAACTCACGTGTTGAATTTTGATAATAGGAGAAGGTGTTAGACACAGGATCAAAACCTAATTCGGTACATCAAAAAAAAAAAAGAATTATAAGAAAAAACGTAAAAAAAATGTATGTCGGACTCGTGCACTAAGGATTCCATACAAACTTATAGTTCGCCTGTTTGCGTATCGTGGAGGAGATAAAATTGAATGCTCACTTACCCTCTTGCCGAGTAACACATGGATTACAAAGGATATTCAAATGGACTGTATGGACTATGGAGCAATAGTCCCACAGGCAGTTACTAAAGGCACTAAGACGTGGCAGGTTCGTTACTTTGTAGGGTCAGTATATAAAATGTAGGAGTCTTAACCAGCTCGCGCCGTTCGAACCAGGATAGTGAATGCGCTTTAAATTGCGCGTTTGTGACTAGGACCATGGGTAGCGCGAAATGCACCGTGATCTCTATTGTTTTAAAGCGGTGATTTTATGGGAATACCCGGGAATGTCAAGGACAAGAAGCAAATACAAAAAGTAAAACAACCAGGAGAGAAATTGAACCAAATAAAATCTCCTCGAACTTAATCGAATTAAAAAAAGGAAAAACAAAATAAAATTTCAAGATTAAGCATTGCTGATAGTTTTGACTTCATATCTCCACGCATTCCTGAGAGAAAGGGACAGACAGAGAGACAACGAAGTGATCCCATAAGGGTTCCTACTTTCTATTACTAAAAACAGAGTGGTAACGTCATCTATAGTATATTGCTACAGTTTGTGAAATTCAAAAATTTTCAAACAAGTCAGTAAGAATATCTATTATACTTGTGAAAAGGACATAGTTAACTGTATGTGGTTATACAGGCAGCTAAATATAACAAACAATACTACAGATAGCGTTACCACGCTGTTTGTAGTTGTTCACAACACGCTTTCTTAAGACAACATGCAAGTAAATGTAAATTATTTTGTAATAGTGATAATGTCGATTAAAAAAAATAATTTTCGAATAAGTAGTTTTAGTGCATATATGCTTCAAAATTGTTATTGTTAGTACATTGATGTTAAGCAGTTGTCACATATATGCACACAGGATTATGAACCAGGTATACTGAATGAGAACCTTGTTAATTACGTTTTATATTGTTTATATGGTCCAGATGCTATAAAGCAATCTGTGCATTTCACACACCACCTACCGGAACATACAATTATTTATCAGTCGATTATAAGGTAGCACTCTACAAATTGCTTTTTATACACTATAAATATAGTAGCGAATTGAGCACTGAACACAGGCGGACAATCTAAATATTTGTTCGGGGCGCCAAAATTTGGGGGTGGCATTTTGACTGTAAGTTTAAGAAAATGAGACAAATATTGGTGTGTTAAATGTTCAGTTAATTGCAAATTTCACATATCGATTTTTCCAAAATTAATTAGAAGTCTTTACGTTCGATTACTACACAAATGGTCCTAATGGTTTGGCCATTTTGGTAATTGAACGTGAAACTGTTGTACAAATAAATCTAAAAGATGTACTTATTACTTTGTACCTTGCTTTATTTCTAAAATAATTGCATTTTAATTGATAGCGCAATAATGCACATTTTCAATAGCACCTAAATCAATTTCTACTGTTTTGTACTCCTTAGCTGTCAATCTCATCCTTCTTTCTAAATATTGATTTTATTAAAATTTATATAAGATGATTTGATTTTTCATCATAATAAAAATATATATTCGAATTCGAATTATTTTGTTCGATTACTGTAACGTGCCTATCACGTTGAGGTGAGCTACGCC
>NW_020442462.1:1291170-1305072 GCF_000699045.2 Agrilus planipennis | reverse complement strand
TTGTGACCTTGAAGAAATCTGCGCGAAGATAGAAAGAATACACACTAGGCGTGAGCAAGACAGAAATGGTTGGAACAAGCTTGAACGAGCAGAGCTCTCGATGGGCGGTCTTAGGAGATCGGCTAGAACTGTACAGTACTAGACGAAAATGTTTAGAAATTTCTTAAAACAAAAATGTATATACATTAACAATAGAAAACAAAGCAGAAGTTTTATAGGTGTGTAGAGCGTTAAGTTAATTTACTTGTTATTATTTTAGGCTAAATATGCATTTAAATAGCATATTGTTAAATTTTAACGAGGCAGTTTAAATAATTTTGGAAATGGTACTGTACACTCTTGCCTAGTTCTCGCTCGATGATCGGTAAAGAAATGAGCTCAGCAGACAAATATAATTGAATTTGGAATTATGCTACGGGGCATCCTAATAAAGGGAAGGGGCATATCTCTAACTTCATGAAACCAACAGTACCTTGTTTTAAGTTTGTCTCTCTTTTCTCCCCCCTTTCCTCCAATTAAGAATTCATAGAATTCGAATTCCCCCTGTCATCTTTACGTAAATTATGAACGTCTCCCAATAGCATTTCCATTTAAGAATTCCATGTTACAAAAACGAGTAAGAAATGAGGAGATATTAGAAAGAGTAGGAGAACAGAGGGCGCTATATGAATGTCTCAATAAGAAATAGACAACATTGGTGGGTAGAACACCTTCTAACGCATGAAGGGTCAGTTCGAGACATATTACAAACAGAAACAAGAGTTAACAGGAGTAGAGGTAAACTTTTATTGCAGATATTCCTGCAATCTAAACCTACTCATGTCGACCAAGACTCACTTGCGGAGATCTGGAATGATGCTCGCGAATTTGTGTAGGATATTCTCCTGTAGGGCTCTTATTATTATTATTTATGGAGAACTGCTGCATACACGAGATTTAAAGAACCCCTATAGGAAAAAATCAGATCGGGTGAGATCTAGGCTCCATCCTGCTGGAAATGGTTTGTATTATTGTAGCCATTATAACTACATAACAGTGACAGTTTTGCGTTCGCATAATTTTAGATTAAAATAATTTGAAGTGGTCTGTATTCTGTCGAAACTGCCAGACGCGGATCGCGATTTCGATCTTTTTGGATCTCAATCAAACAAATCGACCTTGTTGGAGCATACGTAATCCTAATATGTAGCATCGTACTACAGATGGCGTTTTACCGCACCATTTGTGGTATTTTTTAAAACCCACTGTTACGATGGCAGGTAAAAGTTGGTCTGTGTTCTGTCGGAGCTATCTGCGACGCTCTGATCCAAAAAGATCAAAATCGCGATCCGCGTCTAGCAGTTTCGACAGAATACAGACCACTTCGAATTATTTTATTCGATTATGGTAACGTGCCTATCACGTTGATGTTAGCTACGTCGGGATTCGTTTCAGCAAGTTGATATCCATACAAATGGACCTTGTTGGAGCATACGTAATCCTAAAATGTAGCATCGTACTACAGATGGCATTTACCGCGCCATTTGTGGTATTTTCCATAATTTTAGATGTACGTATAAATCGTTATTAAGTAATAATTTAACGGATAATTTACACTTTAGGGCTTTAGTCATTCTAATATGTAGGATTAGAAAACATTCTGAATGACAGTTGCGTCCTAGTATTAATAGAATCATTTCAAGACTTTTTCCCACATCTACAATTGATTTTCATCAAGTTGAATACACATCACGCCTGGTGGTCACATGTACAGGTAAATTTTATTGATGCACAATGCACGTGTCAAGATGGTCTAGATTCTAGAATTACAAAAACTTATTATTTAGTGACTTATCTGCTTGACATTACTGTTGTTTTAAGAATTTACAATTTAACATGAAGAGACCTCATCATTGCACAATTAAAAAAATCCAACAATCCGTAATGTTTACTTTTAGCCGGTATTATTACATAATAAACCTAATTGTTCAACTTCTTTCGTTCATGCGTTTCTTTATCTAATAATAACCAATGATGATGGTGTTATAAGTAAATCGATTAAACCACCATTAAATTATAAAGTACTTGGGCCAATTAAAACTCCGAAGTAATACCTTAATGAATAATGAATGCGGTAACTTACCTTCTTATAACTTTTATGTAATTACACCCCATTAAAAAGGGTAATTTTGACCTACTTTAAACGTATAACGTACCTAACGTATTTAATTGGATAAGGATTTTTTAGTAATAGGTAAAAGATAAAAATGTTTACTGTGGATTATCCTTACCAGATATACATACCATATACCATTCCGGACTTTTCTGTAGATCTTTTTAAGATATACAATTCCGTAGTACATTATTTTGATCTATCTCGTAAGGTTCAGCCAGCGTTAGCAATGTAAGCGCCTAAAAATATTTTTTTACAACATCACAAATCTTTGAAATTCTCGACTTTTCTCTATGTATTATGCATATAAACCTTCCGGAAGAAATTCTCCAAATAATAATGAAATCGGTATCAAAATCCTTTCACTCGTTTAGAAGGAGTAAGCGGAGAAACAGACAGACAAAAACGGCGCTTTTGTTTTATACAATTTAGAGATGGTCCTTATATATAGTCAACCTAATTTCCAAGCTGGCAAAATCAAAGATAAAACTATTGTAAAATAAAGATAAACTTGTTCAAAATTTGGCGCTGTAGCCTGCAGGCAGTAATAATTACAAATAATAGGTAAGTCTCACTTATTATCCCTTAATCAAAAGCGTAATGACAATTACGAATTGTTTGTCTAAGAACGTTTTTCAGACTATCAAGAGCATCGTTCTAGCTATTTTAGAAGCGAAGGGGTGTTAACTGTCACTAGATTGAACTGTAGCTCCTGCTTCATGGTGTTTCTCTTAAACAATTCTTAATTCTTGCAGATGGGCCTCCTGCGCTCAGGACTTTTTTTCAAAATTGTACTGTACATTTTGAAACTTTACTTTGATTTGATTCGCATTTAGTTAGGTAATCGGAGCGGCAGCTCCTTTTAGAGGTCCAGGCCCGGGTTAATTTTACTCCCTAACGCTGGTATTGTTAATGTTTTTTCCTTGTGAATTTTTACGCACCACCGCAAGTCTGTATGTTCGGGTGGAGTTGTAAGGGCTCGTATCAGGCAATATCCTGCTGCTAACTATTAGTAGTGCAGAATAAAGCGATACCACCAAAACTAATTACCCGATGCTATTTGTTATTGAGATTAAGAACGCATAGACGTTTAATTTGCTTTTGAATTTTGTACTGCACTTACATCTACTGTACACATTTACAGTATGGACTATGTACATCGAATCCGTTTGTTCGGAAGTATTTTAACCTATCTTGGAAAACTTGTAAACTATCTGTTGTCGCCGTAGTTTGACGACTTTTATGTATGGGCCAATTTTTAGAATTACGCAAATGTAATTGTTGATACGAAACTGCACTTGGTTTTTAACTATATATTTACAACACTTAAGAATTAACAAACACTTTAACAAAAGCAAATGGANTTGAATTTTGATAATAGGAGAAGGTGTTAGACACAGGATCAAAACCTAATTCGGTACATCAAAAAAAAAAAAGAATTATAAGAAAAAACGTAAAAAAAATGTATGTCGGACTCGTGCACTAAGGATTCCATACAAACTTATAGTTCGCCTGTTTGCGTATCGTGGAGGAGATAAAATTGAATGCTCACTTACCCTCTTGCCGAGTAACACATGGATTACAAAGGATATTCAAATGGACTGTATGGACTATGGAGCAATAGTCCCACAGGCAGTTACTAAAGGCACTAAGACGTGGCAGGTTCGTTACTTTGTAGGGTCAGTATATAAAATGTAGGAGTCTTAACCAGCTCGCGCCGTTCGAACCAGGATAGTGAATGCGCTTTAAATTGCGCGTTTGTGACTAGGACCATGGGTAGCGCGAAATGCACCGTGATCTCTATTGTTTTAAAGCGGTGATTTTATGGGAATACCCGGGAATGTCAAGGACAAGAAGCAAATACAAAAAGTAAAACAACCAGGAGAGAAATTGAACCAAATAAAATCTCCTCGAACTTAATCGAATTAAAAAAAGGAAAAACAAAATAAAATTTCAAGATTAAGCATTGCTGATAGTTTTGACTTCATATCTCCACGCATTCCTGAGAGAAAGGGACAGACAGAGAGACAACGAAGTGATCCCATAAGGGTTCCTACTTTCTATTACTAAAAACAGAGTGGTAACGTCATCTATAGTATATTGCTACAGTTTGTGAAATTCAAAAATTTTCAAACAAGTCAGTAAGAATATCTATTATACTTGTGAAAAGGACATAGTTAACTGTATGTGGTTATACAGGCAGCTAAATATAACAAACAATACTACAGATAGCGTTACCACGCTGTTTGTAGTTGTTCACAACACGCTTTCTTAAGACAACATGCAAGTAAATGTAAATTATTTTGTAATAGTGATAATGTCGATTAAAAAAAATAATTTTCGAATAAGTAGTTTTAGTGCATATATGCTTCAAAATTGTTATTGTTAGTACATTGATGTTAAGCAGTTGTCACATATATGCACACAGGATTATGAACCAGGTATACTGAATGAGAACCTTGTTAATTACGTTTTATATTGTTTATATGGTCCAGATGCTATAAAGCAATCTGTGCATTTCACACACCACCTACCGGAACATACAATTATTTATCAGTCGATTATAAGGTAGCACTCTACAAATTGCTTTTTATACACTATAAATATAGTAGCGAATTGAGCACTGAACACAGGCGGACAATCTAAATATTTGTTCGGGGCGCCAAAATTTGGGGGTGGCATTTTGACTGTAAGTTTAAGAAAATGAGACAAATATTGGTGTGTTAAATGTTCAGTTAATTGCAAATTTCACATATCGATTTTTCCAAAATTAATTAGAAGTCTTTACGTTCGATTACTACACAAATGGTCCTAATGGTTTGGCCATTTTGGTAATTGAACGTGAAACTGTTGTACAAATAAATCTAAAAGATGTACTTATTACTTTGTACCTTGCTTTATTTCTAAAATAATTGCATTTTAATTGATAGCGCAATAATGCACATTTTCAATAGCACCTAAATCAATTTCTACTGTTTTGTACTCCTTAGCTGTCAATCTCATCCTTCTTTCTAAATATTGATTTTATTAAAATTTATATAAGATGATTTGATTTTTCATCATAATAAAAATATATATTCGAATTCGAATTATTTTGTTCGATTACTGTAACGTGCCTATCACGTTGAGGTGAGCTACGCCGGGATTCGTTTCAGCAAGTAAATATCCATATTTTTAAATGGACCTTGTTGGAGCATACGTAATCCTCAAATGTAGCATCGTACTACAGATGGCGCTCACCACGCCATTTGTAGTATTTTCTAAAACGCGCTGTTAAGACGGCAGGTAAAGGTTGGTCTGTTCTGTCGGAGCTGCCTGCGGCGCGCTGATGAGATCCAAAAAGACCAAAATCGCGATCCGCGTCTGGCAGTTTCGACAGAATACAGACCACTTCTAATTATTTTGTTCGTTATATATGTAAGTTTATTTAAAAATTTTATCATCATCATAAAGTCGTCAGTCTCAAGACCGGTTGGACACGCACCTTCACTCCTAAGCTAAGCTAATCTTTGCATTTTCCCAAAATTAGAACAACCCATATCCTTAACTATTTGCAAACAGTAATCTAATCTACGTCTACATATACTCCTCGTAACTCCTATTTCTGTTTTTAATATGTCTCTGACTAGACATTCATGCCTGAGAAGGTGTCTTACCAAACTATCTCGCTTATTTCTGATTGACTTACATACGAGTTCTCTGTTCTCCTATTCTTTCTAACTGAATTCTTTTTATTGAAGGCGACCCTGCTATATCCCTCCTACTCCTTCCGTCCTGACTTATCTGATTTCCTAGATACCTAAAATCAGCTACTTTTTCTAATTTTTCGTCTTCTATCTTTATACTCACTATTTCCCTACTTTTTCTTCTCTTGCATACAATACCGTTTTCTCAATTCCGCTCCCATTTTATTTAAAGCTATCTTTAACTCCTCCTTGCTAGATGATACTGCTGTAGCATCTGCAAATCTAAGCATGCTAATTTTTTGCCCTTGCACATCCATCCCTACAGTTGTACGGTCTTTAATGATGTTAATCGCGTCTTCGATGTATAGATTAAAAAGTAGCGGTGACAGTGTGCATCCCTGTCTAACTCCCTTCCTAATATTTACTTCTCTACGTAGCAGCCCCATCTCTATAACTGCCTGTTGCTCTTTATACAATCTAATTATCACTCTTCTATCTCTTAACATCTTTCTATAGTTTTCTCTATTGTTACCCGTAAAGCTACAATGGCCTCCCGCGTTTCTCTATTTCTTCTNTGCAAGCTTTGTTTATAACTTTCCTGACTTTCTCTTACTTTTTTATAACTTATTTGTTACAATGATCTATTTGCATTTTTATTTAATTCATTACTGTTTCATTTTTCATTTGAACCACTGTTGTGTTCACTACGTAAGGTTCGAATAGCTGGAATGTTTGAAATCGGTTATCCGGATTTTCGATTATACGGAATACCCCTGGTTTTAATTGATCCGGATAATCGGGATTCTACTGTACTATAATTTTTCCTAAAGAAGGCGATAATTCTATCTACTGAACCTGGCAACGTTGAGACAGAATGCGTCAGGATTGTTACTTACGCTCTAGGTTGCGCCGACCACGTTACACGCAGTGTGAGTCGGCATTCCACACGCTAGCCGTTGCTGTAAAAAGGAGCTGAAGAACCCGCTAGGACGCACGGATTGTCCATGTAACAGGGGCTTAAGAAGTAAACAGCTAACAATAAGCTCATTTATAAATATGATAAACGATATAGTTTAATATTATCTCAAATTTTATGTGGGTGCATCTAGCTGTAACAGACATTATAACAAAGAAATTTTATATTCAAAAGTATCTTGAAATCTTGTTTGCCGTGAAATTACCAGCAGTATTATCTCAAAATATTGGATTTGACGGAACCGAATGAAACTCAATATGAAACACTATGTACAGACTTTATTTACGAGTGAATTATTAACTACGAAATAACGGATTACAACTACAGGTAAAACGAAGAAAATATGAATTAAAAACACAAGTTAACAAGAAGGACATAACGTAACTAACTCTAAATTATGTGATAAAATCCCCCCCCCCCCCGGAAAAACCTCCGATAAGTCACGATATCGGCAGTTCAGAAACCAAACACTTTAAGTGTTAAAGTTTCTCGCTATGCGTAAAAAAAGTAAATTCAAGAACTATATCGAAATAAAAAATAATTTAATATGGTAATCAAAACAAATTAGGATATGGACCTATCCCAATACAATCTCAATTACCACGTTTTATTAGGTACTTTTTTTGTTATACATCTTAAATTATTTTTGCTGGTATTTGTTTTCTCTTTTATCTCTGGTATAACAATCTGGTACTGCCGTGTACCCGGTGCCATTTACCTGTACCCAGCCAAACCAGGTACCCAGCCCATCTCTATATTAAACTTTCTATTTCATATACGGGTCAATCTGCAGTATTGGGATTTTAACGGCTCCATCAAAAATCTTTCAGAAAATCAATTAATTTATTGTTCTGCATGTTAAAAATAACTATTAATCTCGTGTTTTATTTAACCCGTGTATTTAAATTGCGCTAACTAAATCACTAAAAAACTATTAAACTATTGAAAAGTAAAAAATGTATACTTCATTGCTTAACCATAATCAACTTGTAACCATATAATTTTTGGTTTAAATCCTATAGTGATATTCCCTCAATAATTATGTAACTAAATACAGGATAAAACATAATTTCATGAAATAAAAGTAAAAAAATTTTGTTAAAATTATAGAGTAAAAATCCGCAAACGCCAACGTTTGACATTAACAGACGCGTATTGTATTATAACATGAACATAGCAACAAGTCAATTACAATAAGGATTTTCAAAATGGCGTCGCGTCAGTAGCCATTACTATGCCATAGAGTGTGTTTGTGCCAGCCGTTGCAGTATTTACCCTGGTAAGTCTACAGTTTTACATTTTATTTTTACGTAAATTTTCATTCATATGAAATAATAATGTGAGCCTAGTGGAGCTTATTGCATAGAAATATAGAAGCATACACTTGCTGCTGTATTTTGAGGTTACTGGCGATTTTGTCACTATTTTGGCATTTTGTATGCCAGGAGAAATACATTAAGGCCAGGGGAATAACTAAAAATAAACCCCGAATTCGAAAGTTGCCGACCTGCTAAAAAAATAATAATGAAGAGAAGGTAGATGGTGTCACACCCCTGACTACCCATTTTTCCCTGGGGCTTATAAAACTTAATAATAATTGATCTTTTGGACCATAATATCGGACATACATACACATTACGAAGCTGAGAGACATTTAATCTTAATTACATAACTTTTTTTCTGGGGTCACTGAAAATACCTTCACCGTATATTCACCCATATGTATACTGTTTACAACCACTGTTTTATACTTGTCTGGCGAATTAGGTTAGTTATGGTTGCCCTACATATTTTTCTTGTCGTTTTCGCTGATTTAATGCCTTAACTTTTATGTTTAACTTAATTACTTTAACCTACTCCAACTAGCCATTACGAATAATACCTAGAAGAAGCAATAATTCTCACATCACACTATTTACACAATTTTGTCAATATACATAATCTCCAGCCATTATGCATAATCGCTATTCGTACTTTCTGTAATATACTTATACATTTATATGTAGATATATGGACGGCATTTATTGAAGCGTGCAGAGTTAGCAATGCGCGTTTTAGGTCGATCTTGGCATGAGTGTTTCAAGAATTAAATTTTTATTAGATGCATGAAGGAGTTTCAAGTAATGACACATCATTAAAACCAACAAAAAGACGGAACAAGGTGTTGCGTTACAGCAAAGAAGGTCTGTGCACGATCGGACAAAGTGGCGTGGCGTGGGGCAAGAGGTGATGGGTGCAGAGGCAGAACATCGTCCGCTACTACCATCATCGGTTGGAGTAAGGAAAACCGGTTGGGTCCGCTGACTGCACAATATACCTAATTCACGTGGGAGTGGGAGGAACAAGCTCCTTTGATGATGTCTATTCGCTCAAAGTTGCTGCGCGGCTCTTCCGAACTCCGAACTGGATGGAATGCGACTCTTGTTTGAAGAATATTCATGCATTCATGGTGTATTCTTTGACCACTTCCGTTATAACTTTTAAATGTTTTTTCTCTTCAAATCCAGCAATGATATTTTTATGTGTTAAATCAGTTATGTATGTACCGAGGATAAAAGCTGTACATGTTTATAATCACGGCTAATTCTTTCTTTCATTACATTTTTTTGGTCATATTTAAGAAATTTTCTTAAATTTTACAATGATGATTTTTTAATTAGAATGGATATACTGTAATATTGAACANTAATAAAATAACCATTCCACTAGAAATATAAAGATAGATGCTGAAAAAATATACAACTAAGAAAATGAATAATACGACTCAACACTATCTTTGAATTATGTGAGCTGTCTTTGC
Organism: Agrilus planipennis; assembly: GCF_000699045.2. Classification (NCBI taxonomy): domain Eukaryota; kingdom Metazoa; phylum Arthropoda; class Insecta; order Coleoptera; family Buprestidae; genus Agrilus; species Agrilus planipennis. The sequence continues at coordinate 1,295,458 of NW_020442462.1, read as the reverse complement.
ATTATGTGAGTTGTCTGTCTTAGAAGCAAAACAACACGACTTAAATTTACTTGAATATTATTATATGTATATAAATGGGAATCCCTTCCTAATATTATGGATGGCAAGCTTCATTGGTCATTACAAATGGTGCTGGTAGACACAATAGTCTATGATTTCACCATCTGACCCATTTCCGAGGGAAAGTTTAAACATTTACAGGCCAATAAAATTAAACGTTTTGAGTCCTCGATGGACCTGCACATCACAATACATGACTTTATGACAGCCTTCTTGCTATCAACCCTGACCAATTTGTGCAAACACAGTGCCATCCATAACACTATATTTAAGCATTAGCACAAAAGAAACTCTTCTCGAAATCCAAACAAAAGATTTTGATTCCTAAAGAAACTGTTATTTTAAAAAAACTGACAATAAAATAAACTGAATTTTGAGTGAAACGAATTGATGAATAGGACTCGAACACTGTAACACGCATAAACAAATTAGAGCTATTGTCAAACCATATTAGGAACTCCATTTAATCGATTTTTCTTAAATAAAAAAGCAATGAGCAAAAAAGTAATTTATTTAAGATTCCGTTTAATGAGTGCACCCTCTTAGCTCGTTCACAAATAGTGCTCGAACGAAGGCGTTCCATGCTCGAGCAACTTTCACGGCACCGAGCGCTCTGGTTTCAGTTCACGTACAGTTGGAGTTAATCTGAGAATGGAACAGGTGGCTTTGGAAATCATCCGGGAATGAAAGATACCCGCCGCCGGCGCGTCGCGTAGACGACGATGCCGCGTTTAAAAGACGATGGGGAGGGTAAGGGAAGTGAAACCACAACTCTGAGGTCCGTACAATAAAATCTTATTGTACAAGTATTGGTACTGTACATCTATTACAACATCGAAGGAAACTGAGAAGGACAAAAGTTATTCAATCAAAAGGAAATACAAAATTATTTACCACGTGAAGGTTTACAGGTATATGCTTCACCCATAATTGCTTCCAAAAATTGAAGCAATTCTTTCAAGGTATATGCATAAAAAAAGAGCGAAGGAAAAGGTTTTGCTTCGAGGGTTTGCTTTAATGTAAAAGGTTTTACATAAATTGTATTTATAAAAAGAAGCAACTGCTCAAAACCTAAAGGATTTGCTTCGAAAAAAGGAATCTAGGTTTATAACTTTTCCCGCTCTTTTTAACTTTTCAGTAGCTACCCAGATATCATACAGCCTGGAACGTAAAAATTTATGTATTTGTAGGACTGTTTTTGTGTTAAAATCTACCTAAAAAAGACTTGTATAAGTAATGTTTAGTTGTGTGGCCCCATGTTGTGTTTGTTATGACTGATATGGTGCATTTACGTAAAAGAAAATACTATAAACCAAGATGTACACCACGAGAATCAGATTTTAAAACGTTATTTAGATTTGAGAAGAATGTTGTGTGGTTGATGGACCACTTTCTTGGCACGTATCGCGAAACACGTGGAGCAGCCATGTCACCTGTGCAGAAAATGAAAGTATTTCTGCGTTATTGTACGAACCATTTTAAAGTTGATAACTTTCAACACTGCACAAGTAAATCAGGAATGTATTAAACAAATAAAATAAACAACTGCACAAAGCAAATTTCAACTAGTTTGTCGAAATCAATAGGGGCTAATCTGTACCATTTACTTTATTAATCCCAAGCATTTCTTTGCAAGGAAAAGGTATAGATTATGAATACGAATTGTAGGAAAAGCTTTTACTTCTACCATTTATTTGAAAGTAAATGCTTTAATTATTTTCAATCAATTTGTTCTCCCACTCCTTTGATCAAGAGAATATAAAAGCCGTATAACACGGCGCGTGGAGCGCAATCCACGCACGGCGTGTATGCTCAACCCATTAGCCCGCTCGTGGAATGCCGATCCATGCTCCGTGTAACGGGATCGATGCGGCCTGTAGCGCGAAGAAATGTCCTGACGTGTTTCTTCCCGAGCATTGTTAGTAAATGTCAAAAGAAACGCACATGTGGTTATCAAATCCGATCCGATCCGAAAATACTTACGCAAAACTAAATAACTTATTCAGTTTGCATAAATTTAACTACAAGAGGTAGGTACCGTAAAATTATGTTATGTATGTTAAAAGTTTTAATAATATATAATACACTAGACAATATTTTGTAAATATGTATGTTTTTTTACATAATATATAGGGAGTCCCAGTTATAATAATTAATATTTATACCACAGACTCCTACGGGCATTTGGAACATAAAATGTAATAACACTTTTGACTTATGAAACAAAATAAAAAATTATAAAATCACAACAGTTTTGATGCCGGCCCTGCACAATCGCAAATTAATTACGATTGCCAGCTGATCGTAGAAAAATTCACCTTCAGTAGGTCGGAATCAGCTGCTTTTTGGGTAATGTTATTGTTTATGTTTGGTATTAAATTACGGATCAGCCGAAGAAAATGCACTGGCGTTAAGGCCCATTAGATGACTGAACATGTTAGAAAAACTACGTATCTATCACAATCTAAAATCTTATGATCGTAAACTGAAGTGGACCTAATGTGGCCCATGATGTCGAGTATTATGCTATTTTAAATGGAAAAGAAATTATAACGACTACCAAATAGTTAGAAGCCGTGCACAAACAACCCTAGCCACCCAGCGTTTGGTAAAGGTTTTGTAACATAACGTACTAATGTACGAAAACAAATGTATGTGTTATGGTTGTAAAAGTTGAGACAAGATGCAGACCTACTTTGACCAATCACATGTGTTAAAATGCTCATTCTGACGTTAGTTTTACCTGGCAGGGCTCGTGGGGTAATACAAGGGTGTGTCCAGAAGGACCAATTTTGGTTATTTTGTTTTCATTAAATGTAAAAAGCTAAATATTGAAATAACCTCGTATAATTACACTGCTGGAAGTGATTGGAATAAATACAGATAATGTCGTAGTTTCCAACAGGTTGCTCAGTTTGCTTTGGATTGTTGTGGAATTTACTTTTTTGTTAGTGTTAGTTTATTTATTTAGTGGTCATTTCATAAAAGACTATTACAATAAGGACAATTAGTAGTGTGATAGTGCATTATAGTAGGGTTCTTATTCAACCGTCAGTTGGTGGTGAGTTACATTACCAATGCCTATCGTATAATTCGAAATATTCCCTGTATCTGTGTTACATTGAAGCGAATGGTGGACAATTTCAACATTTTTTTTTTTTTTCACTTTTACCTTTTTTTTCACAAGGTGGAAGTGCATTCGGCTTCTTCCCGAGAAGTACTTGTTACATTCACACTAGATCAGGTGAGCGACGTTAGTCGCCTAGATCCAGGCCCGTAATGAAACAAATTGTACGTTCAAATTTACAAAGACCATTTGCGAGCTCAATTGTCACTGGACTGAAAAATTGTATCACACTTTTTTGTTGTATTTTGTGTCAGGAAGTCATGTTTTTTTTTTTANAGCTCAATTGTCACTGGATTGAAAAATTGTATAACACTTTTTTGTTGTATTTTGTGTCAGGAAGTCATGTTTTTTTTTTTAATTATTATAAATGGGACACCCTGTATATATTTATAGCACTTACCGACGGTGCTCGAGACAGAACAGCGTTGCCAAAATGTACGATAATTATGGGGACATACGATAATTTTGCTTCAAATACGATGTACAATATCGTAATTCAAATTTCTATTAAACGTACGAAAATTCCTGCTTATGGGATAAAAAAATATTTTCAAATAGTAATATGTAGTGGGATTATGATATTTGTTTCTACCAACCTGTTGCCTTGTTTTCTACCTTCATAAAATCTTTTGTTAATAGAACACATAGTCATTTGGACAGTCTCTGAGTATTTTCATTCCATAAAAATACAAATTCTCACTAATTTACAACAGCACCGGGCAAACTCGGCTCATTTGACTCTCGAAGCTTCTCAGGTAATTCCAGCATAAAACAACTTTTCGACAAGTTTGGCCTATTTTTTACAGACTCAGAATAACATTATCTATATGTCCCCGAAGTTTAAGAATTTTTAGTCGTTTAGATCGCGAGATAATCAATTACAAAACTTGCGATTTTGAGAGTCACTTTCCATTTGAAGCATGTAAAACTGTTTGTCCTCCTATTTTCTATTATATTAAAAATATCTCTCGACAGAACAGAATAAAAAAAGGAGGGTATGGAGAAATGTTTTTAGAATAAGTAATAAAAAAGAACAGACTACCACACATCGTTTTGTTTCCGAGATTTTAATTTAAAAAAATATATAATTTTATTTTCAAA
>NW_020442462.1:1289756-1290760 GCF_000699045.2 Agrilus planipennis | reverse complement strand
CTATATTTAAGTTGGAACAGAAATAAAATTTTTTATATTTTCTAAGGTCAAAAGTTGTCTTATATTTTAATTTTTTTCCAAGTACTGCATACTCCACAATACGCCGTCCTTCTAGGTTAGGATCCGTGTCTTTATTTGTCTTTTTTTTCCTGATTTGGATTTATTTTCTTTAGCTTTTTTTAATGTCAGCAACAAAAGGTAATTTTTTAGCTAGATTTCTTTCTTTAATAAATTTCTCTTTATGCCGTAATTACTTGGGCATTTTCAAAATTTAAAATATCATTAATATAATCATCCAGCACAAGCATATAAACATCGACTATACCATGCTGGAATTACCTCAAGAGCTTCTCATTGCTAAACCGGCAACGGTTAACGGACTTTTATGATACTGTATACTAGACCAGCGCTGCCCAACTTATCATAGCCCGCGGGTCATATTTTCTTCACCAAACATTTCGGGGGCCATGAAAATTTATAAATGTAGTCAGTTTATGTTAATTAAANGAACGGACCTCGTATTACTCTACTAAATTCTTCTCGAACTGCATACAAAAGAAATATCTTCTAAATGTAGATGCATATTTGTATATTCCATTATAGTATAAATACTAATATACAAGGTGTAACAGAAATAAGTGCCGAGTGTTGGAAGGTGTAAACTAGATGCGATAAACAATCGCATGGTGAGTTAGTTAAGGTAGTTGTTCCATGAAAAGCGTTTTCTTAGGATTCTTTTGAAATTTTGACAGAATATTATTTAAGTTATTCTTCACCTATGTGTGCAGACTGAAATTATTGGACAATATAGTTTCAGAGATATTTAATTTCAAAGTTCGCGTTTTTGCGGCTCTTATACGAGGGTGGATTGATAAGTTTCCGGCCTAACCAAGAGATGACGCCACTAGGCCTACCTTGAGGTGACATTCTATAGTACCATCCTTGGATAGCTTGTAGCTATAGTTTCAGCCCGATCTCCTTGCTAGTGTAGGTTTGACAGCACG
>NW_020442462.1:1279996-1288777 GCF_000699045.2 Agrilus planipennis | reverse complement strand
TGTTAAGGTAGTTGTTCCATGAAAAGCGTTTTCTTAGGATTCTTTTGAAATTTTGACAGAATATTATTTAAGTTATTCTTCACCTATATGTGCAGACTGAAATTATTGGACAATATAGTTTCAGAGATATTTAATTTCAAAGTTCGCGTTTTTGCGGCTCTTATACATTGTACTATACAGGATACCGGCGAGGCTAACTAGAAATACAATGTTAACTTGGAATCCCTTCTTACAAATGTTTTAAAAAACTACAGAAAGATTAAACAATGTCTAATAACTTCTTTGAAAAAAGTTTGATTAATTATTACAACACAGTTTCTGAGATATTAATTAATAAATAACGAACAATTTATCGCACTCAAGTAGTAGAAGGGATACACGAATGAAGAGCGGTACGGGATTGGCTGGGAATAGTGCAGTAACAGCAAAAAGTTTTAGGCTTAGGTATCACGGCTACTAACTGACTGTACGATACACTCTAGCATAAACTTTTTACTAGTAATGTCGTGAAACAACTTCCTTAAGGGCAACTTTTTTTCAAGAAAATCACAATAATTTACAATCCGACTTCGGCTCTGTGCTTGAATTGGATGGCGAATGTAATGTAAACATTGAAGATTATGGAACGTCTAAGATAAAAACACACATAACGTTTGTATGTACTAGATCAATTAAATAAATACATTACAGGTAACACTTTGCACACCACCGCTGAGGTGTCAAGGCGCATTACCCTTTTTACGGACCATACATTTACCGACGACATGCTAATTTGCGTCCCACTAATAATGATTATTATTATTTAAAATTCCGTCCTGCGTGATGCAAATTTGTCTGTAAACAACGCACTATGTAAAAAATTAGGCTGTGCAGCACTTTTCTTTCGAAACCACCGTACACAAATTGTACACTCGTGGTTGAAATCCAATTTCAAGCAAGGTTTACACTCGCTGCAAATGACAAGGATTCTTTTTTCCTTCACAGATTGTCTTACAGAGAAAAGTCAACGTTCTCTGCTATTCTCTCTCTGTCCCTATAATAGTAATATGATTCAAACCCGTAAAAACGTATTACGACACATTATTGTAACAACTGTTCTACGGTGACTGACCTATGCTAATAATTGTTGTATTGCTAAATTATTTTATTGAACTGCACAAGGTTTAAGCGTTAAGAGAATAAAAGGCTACTGGAGCAGAGCCGGGCAAACTTTAACTTCGCAGGAGCCGCTACATGAGGTTAGTTTGAGTCACTCCATACCCTTCAATGAGTACGAGAGAGTAAGCAGTAATGAATAATTTTGTTTTGTCTTTTTCTTCTCCTTTCCACTCCCATATCAAGCCCCTTCATCCCGTAGACGAGCGAAGCCACTCACTCACGCAACTTAAATAATACCTACGAAAATTTTCGTTACTACGTTCGCAAAACTATTGGGTTTGGTTATGGAAGAGGGGACTCACCTACGAAATGGAAGGGTTAAGAAAAGGAAAGAATTATCTCACTCACACTCGCAGGATCAATGAGGAGCTACTTGGTTAACCTTGAGGAGCACTCGGGAGGCAAAAGAGCCGAGTTTGCCCGGCTCTGTACTAGAGGTTTGCTGTTAACATAAACACCCTGAATCACACTTAATCTAATCTAACAAATAAACAATACAAAAAAAAAAACAAATGCTACACTGACGCTGATAATCATCAGTTGTCTGAGTGCAGTGTTGCGGGCCGTATTTATAAATCAGGACCGTAATTGAATTTATCTGTACTTTCAACTACATTTTTCTAGAATACGGTGAACATTCGGAAATGCAAACATTTACTTAATTTTCATCTTTTACAGTGCTTTATCACCACTTGCAAGATCGGCACTTATTTTTGTTACACTCTATATAGGTACACTAGTAGGTAAATCGTTGTGCGCATTCTTGCAATTCCGTTATCCTTTTCTAAGTGTTTCAAATTAAACAATTACTTTGAACAAACCGACGTAGTAAATTCATAACATAATATACGTAACTATGAAACATTTTGACATTTAATAGGGGTCAACAAAAATATTAATGTGAAAATTAATTTTTAATTTCAATCCCACTACAAACTACCTCAAGTTAATGAGGGAAAAATTTGTTGCTGTTGTCACACCCTTGCCGGGAATCGAACCCGGGACCTGAGCTCTGAGCATTGGTGCGTAAAGCCAAAGGTCCCGGCAATGTTGTGACAACAGCAACAAATTTTTCCCTCATTAACTAGAGGTAGTTTGTAGTGGGATTGAAATTAAAAATTAATTTTCACATTAATATATAATATAAGTAATCTTAATGATACAACCTACCAACTTACTCCTTCTACTGATTTTAAAGGAAGGTTCAAAATTTAGAACAACGTGAGTTCTAACCCCGTCGTATTGTTAGGTGGGAAGTTACAACTATATTATCGGAACTTAGTTGCTACATCTCGTACATCATTTCTCAAAATATTCCACATTCTTCATTTTTAAGTGTTTTTTTATTTATATCGTGCAAGCTTTGTTTATAACTTTCCTGACTTTCTCTTACTTTTTTATAACTTATTTGTTACAATGATCTATTTGCATTTTTATTTAATTCATTACTGTTTCATTTTTCATTTGAACCACTGTTGTGTTCACTACGTAAGGTTCGAATAGCTGGAATGTTGCAAGTTGAACGATACATCCATAGATTGTTGCTTGCAAACTGGTCACGGGACAGAGCTCTTTATTAAATTTGAAAGAACCAATCAAAGCACAAACAAAATCTACAAGGTGGCATCCGTAACTGACCAATCGCGTTCAACGAATTTAAATTGCCACCGTGACATCTACTATATCCTATAGATTTCAAAAACCTCAAAATTGAGGAAAAGATCAATAATTTTTTTTTCAACGATTAATTTACATTGTTTAATACAGTATTTTGCATATTTAAAAAAAGTTACCGTATTCTCTTGGCGACAATATATGTAATAATACATTCATGGAAAAATATTTAAGCATTGAAGCGACAATAAAAATTTTTGACTTTCGTTTTGTTTTTCTAGGTTGAAAAAGGCCATTTTTGCTTTTTTTAACGCTATTTTCCCTAACGGATGCGTAGATACTTTTTGGAAGATTGATTCTTTTGATCATCAGTGAGAAGTCTGAACACAAACTATGCTGCTACATTCCAAACCACTGTTCAAAATTATCTAAAATGAACAATAGGGCAACTCTGAAAAAGTCTTTCAGTTAGTCGATTGTCCTGAGTCGAACTTTACTGCTGAGGTTACGGACAATTTACGGCTAATTATCCATTATTTACCTTGTGATTTCGGAAAAATTATCTTGCCAATCTAAAAAGCCGTGTCCATATGCAAATTAGGGCATCTGCAATAATTCTGAATATAATAAGGATAATATTGTGAAATTCTCTGCTACTATCCAGTTACACATTGCTCCTATCCATGCAGCAAAGTGGTGGCAATTGTATTAAAAAGAAAACATTTGATAGCTGATAGTTTAGGGTTAGTTACACGATAAAACAGCGTGTTTTCATTGTTGAATAGTATTTCAAAAATGACGAGTCTGGAGGCCACAGTCCAAAAATTTCATACAAAATATGGTCGGAATTCTGATTTAACTTCGTCAACTATAAAGAGAGTAATTGAAAAATTCAAACAGACTGGATAATGATGATAATAAACGCACTAATCGTCCAAAAACCGACCGTTCAGATGTCAATATTGAAGTAGTATATGAGAGTATTGATGAAAGTCCAGCAACATCAATTGGGCGTAGTGGACGAGAATTGCAAATTTCAAAAAGCTCCCTGCAGCGTAAACTCACGGAAGATTTATGTCTCCATACTTATAAAGTTCAATTGACACAAGAACTGAAGCCTAATGACATAATAACCACGCACAGCGGAGAGAGTTCGCTGCATGGATTATTATTGAACAGCAACAAGTGGATGCCGATTTTTCGAACAAAATCATTTTCAGCGTGAAGCATTGTTGACCGTCCGAAATGCCGCATTTGTCGAAAAATACATGCATCCTTAACGTGTCACTGCTTGATGCAAATTTTGGACTGGAAACGTCGTTGGACCACACATCATACTTTTTCGAAAATGAAGCTGGTCAAGCAGGTAAAAGTTACTATTGCTCGATATCGCGACGTGATAACACAACTTTTTCTGCCTGAACTGAATAATATTGATGTATAAACGTCAAAGGCCTATGCCTTTATGCCAAAAAGCCCGCAAGCGCACGTGCATAGAAGAGGGAAATTAAACGCTTCATCAACGAAATTCAGTCATATTTATGCAAAATAGTCATAGAAAATTTCGACGAAAGTGTAGATATGTGCCAGCAAAGCCGTGGTGACCATTTCCAGTACTTAATCCTATCCTGTTTACTTTACGATTCAATAGAAAAATAACAATTTAAAGAATAAAAATTGGATTTTTTATTTAATTCAAATCTTGCATTAATTTTGGGAATCTCTTCACTTCGATGACGGTCACCTTATAAATAATTTAGATACATTATGAAGTAAACTCTGATCATCATAAGGTCCTAAGAATGGTTGGACACGCACACCACCCCTTCCTATCCTGAGCTAATCTTCGCATTTTCCTAAACCTAGAACATCCCACATCCTTAACTAATTGCAAACAGTAATCTAATCTACGTCTACATATACTCCTCGTAACTCCTGTTTCTGTTTTTAATATGTCTCTGACTAGACATTCATGCCTGAGAACGTGTCCTACAAACCTATCCCGCCTATTTTTTATTGACTTCCATAGAACCCTCTGTTCTCCTACTCTTCCTAATACCTCTTCATTTCGAATGTTCTAGTTTCAGGGAAATGCGAAGATTAGCTCAAGATAGGAAAGAGTGGAGGTACGTGTCCAATCAGTCTTAGGACTGACGACCTTATAATGATGATCGTAACCTTCTGCACCCAAGCACATAGTGAAACTATTTTTTGTAATTACCCAGTTAAATCTTTTAGCACATCAATAGCTGATGATTAGCAGTAAAATTATAAAAACTAATAAAATCACTGTAGGTGCTGAAATTATTGTTACAGATTATTATAAAATGTTTTGATCTTTTAGTATTCTAATTATTCAACAAAGTCATCCTCTAATAAATTATTTACGATACTAATAACAAATTGTCAAAATATAGATAATATTACACTTACAGTTTGTCACTTATTAGGCATGTTATTTTTAAAACCTAAAACAAAAAACATCAAGCAACGGAGAATTATCATTAACGGTCTTATTGCTAATACAAGACGACAAACAAAATGGTAAAGTCATCGTGATGGCCGCTTACTGTTGCCCATGCTCTTAAAGGTAAAATATTTTAAAATATAAATTAACACTATCCTATCGTTTAATTCAAGTGTGGGACAAAAGAAACCGACACTTTTACGGGAGCGGTCACGAATTACAGGTCTGTCAGTACAAAACTAACCAATAAAACTTTTTAATCTAGACTGCGTAATCCGTCACGGCGTTCTTGTTACATTTTACGGGCGGACACTTTTCTTTTCTCGAAAGTCATTCATGCTACGCCGTAGTTAAGAGTAAAAAATTGAACACATGAACCAGAAGAAAACGTCAAAAGGCGTTAAGTTACCATTAAGGCGCTTTTCGGACAAAACATCCTCTCCGGAGTACAAATTCTATATACAATGTCTGTTTAACGGAGAATTATGTTAAGAAAAATACTTACACTTACAACATACCTACATATTTATATTATTCATCACCATAAGGTTGTCAGTCCTACGACTGGTTGGACACGCATCTCCACGCTTTCCTATCCTGCGCTAATCTTCGCATTTACCTAAAACTAGAACGTTCCACATTCTTAACTATTTCCGAACAGTAATCTAATCTGGGTCTACCTGTATATGTTGGAAATCAACGATGAGTTTAGTTTTATAAAAATATGTATTCGTAATATCCAGGTCATTTTTAGGCCACATCTGGGTTTTATGGCACTAAGGAGGCTGCAGAGACCTTTTGTACATTTTAAAATTTAGTTCCTAAGAAGCTCCCTTTGAGTTAATACGTTTCTGTTGTTACTGACTAATAAAGTATAATTGGAGTTTTACTATTTTCCATTACTATTACAGTTAAATTGCCAATCTTAATATAACCAACAGTATATTTATTTATTTATCAAAACATCTGTAAATAAATGCTAATCCACTTATACAGATAAGTTGTTGCTCTTGAAAATTTACGTTCATCATAACTCATAATAATTGTTGAATTCTATTTTAATAAGACAAGATTCTTTTACATTTCAAATTTTGAAATCTATAATTGCGGCAGAAAAAAAGACACTTGCACTATTATCTTAATCGAAGGTATTTTTTTATTTGGGCGTTAAAAGAAATTCTAAATAATAGAAATCATGTGCTCACTCACCTGATTATCAAACGATATCCAAATGACAGGCGGTTGCACCTGAAAACAAAGGTAATGTTAATGTAAGTTCGGCTAATATTTACTAGTAAAAGCAACAAATAGATATCGTTTTCCTTTCGAATCAAGAGCAGTATAATACGATTTGCATACAACAATTACATGATATATCTATGTCAATTATTCAATAAATATGCGAAGTGAAGAAGTAGAAAATTTACACTATAAAATTTAGAGTACATAAGTACATTAATCTTATCCGCTTGAGAATACTCCTCATTGTATTAATAAAATCTCCGTTTACATTACTCAAAACATCCACAGAAGTCATTCTCATTGGATAATTGTAGAGTGTAATTCAATAAGAAACGAACACCAGGGCAGTCAATAAGGAGATTGAATGCATGCATCCTATGTGGCAGTAATTTTCAACAGTTCTTGCGGATTAAGAACCTTTACAAGTAATATTTACATAAGTAATAACGAGATTATGGGTTAGTCAAAACAAACGGCGTCAAAAGTGAACTTACGGTTTACAATTTTATGTTACAAGAATGAATTCTTTAATTAATAAGACTGGCACTAGTTATAACGACTCTGATAAACTGAGACTAATGCCCGGCAACTATTCTCGGTGTATTCTCTTTGTGCGAATCTTCGTATAATTTTTCCGTCTCTCTCACTTATTTCCGTCTCTCTCACTTAACAGATTTTGTTAGCTCGACGAGTTTACTCTCAATCTCGAAACTTTCATACTGCTCCATAAAAAGTTTCAGTTAAAAATACTGTTATTAAAATGCATTTATAGTCTTTGTAACGGACCAGGTAGATCCCTTCGGTCGTTCGGTTGCGATAGTGCAGTGCGCGATTGAAGGGATTGTGGGGAGAAGGCGCATTGTATGAGGACCATCGATCGGGAGCCGACACCTCTCTCCCACAGCTAGTACACATGATAGCGTCCAAGGGTGTAAATGTGTCTATTCTGATCTTGATCAGTATTACGTATGAAGCGGAATCTCTTTCGCAGCCCTGATAGCTATCATTTTAGGACAGGTGCCCGAAGACTATATACTCTTGAGTAAGGGTATCTCATTTCGTTTTATTTGGTTTAGTTTTTTAAAACTGATCAGTTTTCTATTTTGCTCATATTTGTTTAATAAAGCTCATTGATCGGTTTCTGTTTTATGAATGTACATTTGGTTTTTGTTAAATATTTAACAGATTGTTAAAAGTGTATGTTTGGAGCTCAGTGATGTACGGGTGGGAAATATGGACGGTGAGCGCGGCGGGAAAAGAAAAGGTTAGAAGCGTTCGAAATGTGGTGATACCGGCGAATGATTATAATACCGTGGATAGAGGTTAGAAACGAAGAGGTATTAGAAAGAATAAGAAAACATAGGACTTTATGGAAGTCAATAAAAAAAAGGCGAGATGGGTTGGTAGGACACCTTCTCAGGCAGGAAGGTGTAGTAATGACCATATTAGAGGCATAAACACAAGTTAAGAGGAGTAAAGGTAGACCTAGATTAGATTACTGTTCGCAAATAATTAAGGATGTAGCATGTTCTAGTTTTCGTGAACTGCGAAGATTAGCTCCGGATAGGAAGGAGTGGAAGTGATGATGATGATTTACAATTCATTAAAAAAATAATCAAAGCAGATTCTTTCCTTTCTGTTTAAAAGAATTTATGACCTAGGCTCGTTACACCTTTGACCTTAAACACAGCGGCTTCCAAAAATCATCTCACAGTACAAAAAATTCTTAGAATAACCTTTTTGGTCATTTTTTACATTAATTGACATTGGAATTGAGACATGAAGTTTAGTCAGGTAGGTAGTACTCACCAAGTAGAATCGTGTGGTAGCATTAATTCCGTGCGGAAACCAATATAGCTTGAGATACAGGCTCCTAAAGTTATTTAATCGGAGGAAATTTCGATTGGTACGGCCCTGGCTGCAATCCTTCGTCAGCTGTTCTCGCCAAATATGCTTGATGACGTCATTATTTAGTTAGGTAGATGTATGACAGACTTGTTTAATGCCCCTGCCCGCCGAAGGCGGGCTGATACATTAGAATAATGTTAGGAAGATATGTTTTAGGACAAACGATGTTTGGCGGGAACAGCTGACGGAAGGCTGAAGCCAGGGCCGTACCTACCGGAATTTCCTCCGATTAAGAAAACTTTAAGGGCCTGTATCTCACTCACATTCATTTTTAAACAAATAATAAACAAAATTCTAGTAAATACTACTACACTACTTTACTTGGTGAGTACTACCTACCTGACTAAACTTCATGTCTCAATTCCAATGTCAACTAATGTAAAAAATTACCA
>NW_020442462.1:1232044-1278956 GCF_000699045.2 Agrilus planipennis | reverse complement strand
TTTGCTGAAGACCATACAATGATACGAAAACAATATACAATTCAAAAAAGTTCAAGACAATTTATCGTAGGGACTTGAGCAGGTACCTGCAGGCTGCACCAGTAGGCTTGAACGCACGTCGCCGTCGTATATCAACCGTTTCATCGTACAGCATTATACGATTATAGCTGACAAAATTTTACGTTTACAATTAGAAAAATGAGCGCCTTCATAATATAATTTCAGGTCAACAAAATCAAACAAAACCAACCAGAAAATGGTAAATTACAAAAAATCCCACAAAAATAAGGAAAAATCCCTTTATCCCTCAAGAACGTCAAAAATCCCACTTCCTAAAGTGGAGATGAAGCAGCATCTCTCCATCACGACGTGCACGGTTATAACTGGATTGATCGCCACCTCCAGTACACGAGATACAGAGCACATACTTCTATATTTCTTAACCTTACATAGTTATCTACGTATGTATTTACTTATATACCATATGCACATTATGTATATACAGTATTTACTTTACAATATATGTTTATATACGTATAGGAATGAGGTACCTATATTCACATAAAATAACCGAAGAATCGGCGATTGGTAACAACGCAATGGCTTGGAGATGGTGAAAATGTGGCGGCTGATGAGGCGGTCGGGTCGAAGTGAACCGAAGCAGCAAGCAAAGGTACGGGTCATTACTGCCTCCATTCATACGTTCGACAATTCTTCATTTACGTATTTCATTTGTCATTTGGCTGCATTGTCATCTACGTCTACTACGATAATAATTTGGCAATTGTGCCGAACTGCACACCATTGCCTGTCTGATTGTGTGCACCTTTACTGTATGTCTCGTAATATAGAAAAAGACCACTGCATTTATTAACGCATTCAAAATGAATTCGAAATCGATAATAAATATTGCTGAATTTATAATACCAAATTTTCTAATTTTTGATCTCGTAAAATCACACAGTTATTGTAAACCCGATTTCAGTCCAAACTAGTTTTTTCTAGGTCAAACCGGTTCATCCTAAGTGTGTCAGGTTATACTAGTTTTACCCAGGACAATCCAGTTTGACCTAAATACTTTAGACTTAAGTAGTTTAGCCTAATAGATTTCCACATATTAGCTTTAATATCTTTTTTAAAATTATTACTTTTGACCCAATGATGCGAGAGATAACGAGAAAAAAATCTGTGCTAATCTTAGGTAATCAAAATGTAAAAGCATCGACTTTTACAAATTTTTATATTCAATGGTTCTGAACTTGAAAAATTTTTTTGTTATAAATTTTGACTTGAAGGTAGGTTAACCAAAAACAAATGTTAAGCTATCCTGAGTTCAACCTGGGCAAACGAACTATGCCAATTTCGTAAAAAAAAATTGCAATTGGAGGGGTACCAACCTCTCAAAGATTGTGAAATATGGTTCCAATCGAAAAAACTTGTAGGAAAAAGTTGGTCAGAATGTCAAAATATAGATTTCAAATGTTTTTTTTTTTTTTTCGAGGCAAAAGGCCCAAAAAGTTCGCGATATGCTCAATGCGGCTAAACTGAAAGATTAATCCAAAACATTTTTCAAACAAAATTTGTTTCCTACTTTAATACAAGATTGTTTGTATTATTCAGCAGATTTGATTTACTATAATTTTACAGTTTTCAGAAATAGAAAAAATAAGGTTTCGTTTAAATGACAGCCATGTGAAATATGGCTCCAATCGAAAGTTTTTTGATTCCGTTCAAATGATTTGACTCGAAAAAAAAAAAATGAATATCGTCGCAATTTTTTGCATAGCCTCATATTTTAGCATTCTGAACAACTTCTTTGGATTGGACCCATATTTCACATGGCTGGTATTTAAGCGAAACCTTATTTTTTCTACTTGCGAACACTCTGTATAGTAAATGAAATTTAGATAATAAAGACTATCTTACATTAAATACACGTTTGCTGCATTGAGCTTATTGGGTACTTTTTGGGCCACCCANCAATAAATAAAAATTCATGAATTACTATCAAAACCAGAAGTTGCGTTAATTAAAAATTGTTTTCATTTAATATATTTATTGTTTTCTGATAAATGATAAGAGAAAATAAGGAAGTACTTAAAATTGTTTTTTTTGTTTTTTTATATTTAAAAAAAAAAATTAAGTAACAAAAACGTGTCAACTAACTACTACAGCCCGTGTATGAAACATGAATCTTATTTTGACCCCTACTATACAAAAGATTGGCAGCCCTAGCGTGATGAATTTCATGGACGACCCCTGTGAGACTGTTTACCGGTGATTATCTGTCGTGGTTTTAGCGTTCTCGGGTCAGTCTACTTACACTATACAATATGTTACGCTTAAAACTAAACTTCGAACTGCTGTTACAAATCCAACCGACTAGAACTAGGAGCAGCCGATTAAAAATAGATATGTACCTATGTCCTAATTGTTTTTAATGGCTTAGATTAGTCAGTTTTAAATAATTTTAGCCGTAATATGAAAATATAGAGATTTAAAAATGTTGAAAGAATGTGGTAAGGATACGATGTATCCGTCCATAACAGATATAGTTGGGACGTTTAAAATTGGCATAGTCCACAGTAAAACCACCACATTTACTTTCTTCTTTTAACTTACTAACTATATTGGAGCGCTTGCTGTCAGAACGTCTACTTTTACAGTCCATTTCAATTTGTTAGAATTGTGACCTTGAAGAAATCTGCGCGAAAATAGAAAGAATACACACTAGGCGTGAGCAAGACGGAAATAGTTGGAACAAGCTTGAACGACCAGAGCTCTCGATGGGCGGTCTTAGGAGATCGGCTAGAACTGTACAGTACTAAACGAAAATGTTTAGCAATTTCTTAAAACAAAAATGTATATAAATTAACAATAGAAAACAAGGCAGAAGTTTTACAGGTGTGTAGAACGTTAAGTTAACTCACTTGTTATTATTTTTGACTAAATATGCTTTTAAATAAAGCATATTCTTAAATTTTAACGAGGCAGTTTAAATAATTTTGCAAATGGTACTGTACACTTTTGTCTAGTTCTCGCTCGATGATCGGTGGAGAAATGAGCTCAGCAGACAAATATGATTGAATTTGGAATTATGCTACGGCGCATCCTAATAAAGGGAAGGGGCATATCTCCAACTTCTTGAAACGAACAGTACTCACTACTGACCGTGTAGGAAATATCGTACGCATGAAATGAGATGTCAGGTAGGAATTGCAGTGGACACTCATAACGAAAAAAGAATAACATTACACCAATAAATGTGTAATAGAAAGAGATGCAGATAAGTACAATTTGAGCATGTGGCTAGCATTGGATTTTAAAGAAAGTCAACATTCTCAGGATTTTAGGAAAGTATAGACGCTTGTTTAAAGACATAATGATAAGCAACCTATAACCGCTGCACCGCTGTTATTCGGTTATATCTTTTCGCTTTGCCTGCGCTACTTACGGAGCATTTCGTCCCTTAACAAGGGCGTCTTCAAAGTACAGCAAATAACTACAGTCCCAAATGGAAACAATAAAGAAGATACATCCATCCTCAGAGATAATTTATTGCAGACTTTGTCAATCGTGATCGTCCCATCTATATTTCGCTAATTCAGTCGTCACTATTGCGGCGTTACCAGTAATACGGATTGTTTTCTCAGTTTTTCATTTAATCCGGCTCAGCAACCTTGAGAATTCCTACTACTTATGTTGTTTGTAACCATAGTCATAAAACGGAAACTATTATTGAAGAATAACGGTAACCGCTTAAAAGCTTGTAAATGTACCAATTTGTTTTTAGTAGCATACCATAAAAATAGAATGCCTTTACTTGTGCTTTTTTCTGATAGTTTTTCGGTAATCCGTCGTTTCTGAAAATCCGGCAGTACTTGACAATACCAAGGATTAGCGAGATTCTACCGTAATTAAACTTCTTCTACTAATTCCAAAATTCTGTTCATATAAATATATGTACTTTATTCTGCACGATAGCATAATTATTCATTTGGTTCACATTGTATTTAAAATTACACCTTCTGCTATTTTAATCACCTTATACTTAGCGATAAGCATGATTAAGTTTATCAATTTTTCAGAATTCGTAGTTACGTTATTTATAAAAAAAGTTTCAAAAATAGATAGAGGATTATAACCAACATGCACGCAGCGGGTAAGGAATATAAGGATAATCCGCTGAACATATGAAGTGAATACTGAAAAGAAAAATAGAGCTTTTTATATGTTAAATCTCCGTTCCGCTTTTTGGTGTATTTAATAAATAATCGTTATGGGTATGAATTTTAATCATTTTAGATAACGCTTTAATTAAATTGTTATTCCCGTTAGCAAGTTCGGTGTAGGACGCATAGTATTGGAAAACCAATCAATTACAATTTGCGGCATCAATTTTACATACACGTAATTATTATCTGAATTAAAGCAGGCTGGATGTTCTTGAGCAAGATTCCATAAACACGCAAATACATGCTAGCACACCCGCTCCGCGTACATGCATGCACCGACACTACACCGGACTGCGCACATTTTAATCAAGTTTGCGAGGATGTGCCACAGCATGGGAATCCTATTATGTTGTACATAGACATTCAATTAGTTAAGCCACGGTATTTCATTAGGCGAAGTTAATGAAGTGACGTCAGACGTGCTGGTCGGTCGGACATACGATTATCAATCATCTTGATGCCGCGGCTCGGCCGGGGGTCGGCTAGTCGAGTAGGCTCTGAAACTGGCCAGCCACTAAAAGCCATCTACTAATAACAACCAAGAGCAATGAACGCTACGACTCGACTCTGTTAGCTGCTCGACCGAGGCCTATTCTGACTTCAGCTGTCTAGCTGTCAAAAGAACGAAGAGGGGTACGTGATGTCGATGTTGGAATAATTGCCAAAGCATGGAATAGTTCTATCTTGTTTAATTACTCTTTGTGAAGACAAATTCTAACTAACGTAATATATCTTAATCAATTTTGAGTGAAGATTGAACTTATTCTAATTGTAAGTATCACAAGAAAATTCAGTTCTGGTTTTGTCGTCCATCTATACCTTTATATTGTTCGGTTTATGACACAAACTACAAACACATGTGGCAGATACCAAATTTTGAGTTGTACAGATCAACAGACGATGTCGACTTGCCACCCAAAGGTAATTAATTTAAATTTGAGATGATCGAATTACCTCCGGAGTACTGGTCGAATTGGCATGCGTTTATACCAGCTAGCATAATTACATTAAACGCGATTACTTTACAAAATGAAATTTGTCAATTTTTTAACTTCCATTTTGACATAAAATATGTGCCTCTTCTTTACACAGGTCCAGCTTTTAAACCCATTACACAAGTTTTTTTTTTTTTTTGAAAACTAAACTTACAAGTTGTCAAAAACCAACAGCGGCTTTCCTTTTTCACTTGTTTCAAAATTAACACTCATTTTTATTTTACGGATAGTTATTAAAATGAAAGACATCAAAATAACTAATTAACAATGAGTAGTAACAAACTGTCGACCAATAGGTATACTTCGTTTACTTTCTGTAGCGATGTGATGTTTAGTTTGACCGGCGCAAAGTAGAAAAGAACAGCAATAGGCCTGAAAAGGAAGGGGACAACTCTCGGCCAAACTCTTAACCGGTGAGGAGTGTACAATCCGTACAGTACTGAACGGAAAAATTGACCATTTTATCCACTACAATTGCATTGCTCAAATGTGCTGTTATTGGTACCATTTACTACTGAAAATATCAACGAGGTGTTTATTTATATATTAAAGACTTCAACGCTTGTTTTCGACTCGCACTACTACTCATGATTGAACAAAACTTTTGGCAGGTATTGTATGAAAAAGTATGTTTAATGAACAAGAGTCAAGAGTATAATGAGCTTTTTTCTCCCTACCTACGATTTTGTCAGTGCGCATCCAAGACATTGGAAGGGGCTAATCGCTAGAGAAAGTAAATGAAGTATAGTTGGATGATTTTACCCTTACCCTTGTTCTTATCTGTTGTTCTAGTTCAGTGTAACTTCCCGTAAACAAGTTACATAAAATGCATTTAAAGTTGTTATTATAATATTATAGTATAATTATATTGCCTTTACAATCATTGTTGATCACTAGACTCAAAGTCATACGCCGCCGCTGTCAGGACGCAATTCGACCTAACGAAAATTTTAACCTTTACTGAAAGCAGGTAGACAGGAAGCAACTCGTCATTTTCGAGATAAAACAAGAATCTCGAACATTGTTCAGTCATAATCCTCTGGAAACCGCAGAGAATACCTTTTATCATTATTTTAATTTAATAACTCCAATTATAAATAGGTATGAGATTTTCTTACGAGGCAGTTGGAATGTATACCCTTCTTCTATACCAATATACCAACTGTGTGACATTACTTCTGACCTACATATACATATACATCCACATTAATACATGTATGAACTTATACATAGTAATGACATTGCATAGGGGATGACGACGTGGCAAGATTGAATCGAACATTAGCTATAAATTGGTTACTTCATTTTCATAATTGCAGAATGATCACTTGGAAAAAGTGAACATTACGAGCAAGTTAATAATAAACAGGTAACATAACTAAAGCACATTCTTCTTAATAGTACAAATTAAATTTAAAAACTCTTATAAATTCCAAGAAAAACCAAATATGGCTCATATATGCTAACAAGGGGCTAGCCGCTAGGAGGCACTGTCATAAAACGCCAATGCGATGCTTTTTTTTAATAGTGACAAATTATAGTGCGGGGTTGAACAAAAAGAATTTACAGAATCGTTAGGAGAAATTAAGTTACAGTAGGGAAAAGCTTCCTTGATTGGTATATAAAGTGCTTTGCACTAAGCGCCTAGACCGGATTATGATAGGAAATGTTTGCTTAATTGTCATAAATGCAAAGCGCTATTCATTGACGATGGTATCCATCAATCCAATTTGGACCGGCTCAGGTAGTATTAACATAATATACCATATTTACTCGCGATAGACGATTTAGAAACGTTATATAATCGATTACTCCGATGGTTTTGACAACTTGAAACTCCTCGATCGTTAGCACATGGACTCTATACAGGCTGTAATAGAAATATGTGCCGAGCCTGCAGGAGGTGACGGAGCACAATAATACACGAAAATTAAGTTAATGTTTGTATCTCCGAAAGTTTCGAGAAAAACGCAGTTGAAAGAACAGGTAAATTCAATCCCGGCACTGGTAGAGAAACGCAGCCCGCAACGCAGCACTCAATCGGCTGGTGATTACCAGCATCGGTGTACTATTTATTTTGTATTTTTTGCTCATGTATTGTTTATTTCTTAGATTAGATTAAGTGTGATTCAGGCTGTTCATGTTAACAAACAACCTGTAGCAGCCGTTTATTCAGTTAAAGTTTAAATCAGAGCCGGGCAAACTTCAACTTCGTAGGAGCCGCTACATGAGGTTAGTTTGAGTCACTCCATACCCTTCAGTGAGTACGAGAGAGTAAGCAGTAATGACTAATATTGCTTTCTCTTTTTCTTCTCCCTTCCACTCCCATATCAAGCCCCTTCATCCTGTACACGAGCGAAGCCTCTCTCGCAACTTAAATAAGGGAAAAGAAAAGGAAAGAATCATCTCACTTGCACTCGCAGGATCAATGAGGAGCTACTGGGCTATACCTGAGGAGCACTCGAGAGTCAAAAGAGCCGAGTTTGCCCGGTTTAAACCTTGTACAATTCAATAAACTAATTCAGCAATACAACATCAATTATTAGTGTGGGTCAGTCACTGTAGAGCAATTGTTACAATAATGTAACAATAGTACACGCAAAATAGCTCCTCTCGGTGTGGTAATTTTTAAACGAACAGTTAGTGGATCCTTATCATTTACAGCGAGTGCAAGCTGTGTTGTAAAACTGATTTTTGACAGCGAATGGAAACTTGTGTTGGTGGTTTCGAAAGAAAATGACTGCATAGCCTAATTCTTTCCAGCGGGTGTTTACACAGTAAAGACATTACTTCACGTGGGGCGGAATTTTTAATAATAATAATCACTTTTTGTGCAACACAAATTCGCATCTTTCGCGATTTCAAGAACTGTTTTGGATACAAATGTGTGATGCGAAATTTTTGGAGAGTTATTTAATTTAAAGAAAATAAAAAAAAAACAATAGAGGACCTAACGAAAAAATTATGGACCTTCACCAACCTAACGGACATCTATCACTATCACCTCACAAATCTTTCAGTGAGGTGTTAAATTTGTACAGCTTCAGATTAGATAACTGTCCGCAAATACAATGTACATGTATACCACGTTATTTATAATAAACGTATATAAAAGTAAAGCAATTTGAATCAATATTGTATATTAAATCGATTCAATGTTTCCCCCGAGCACAGGTGACATCCTTTTCTATTCGAACGCGGTTCTTGTCTATCATCTGCGCCGAACGTAAAAAAAATCGGGGGCCACATCTCTTTTGCTCTAGATGTCTAGTTTTCGAGAAATGCAAAGGTTGACGCAAGATAAAAAGAAGTGGAGGTGTTTTTAACCAGTTTTCGGGTTGAAAACCTTAAGATCATGATGATGCATAAATATTGTAAGTCATTGGTAATTAACCTGTATGAACTCAACAATAACACATATTTGTATTTTACGACCTATAGCTCAAGGACATACATGGCAATAATGCCTTTATAAACCTAATTGTAAATTGTATTTGCTAAATTATTTTTATTGTTACGTACGTAATCATGAAGCCGAAGGCTATATTTATCTCTTAAAAATACGTTATTTTAACTTATAAAGGAAGATCTTTAAAGTTCGCCTGTACTCATGCGAGTTCTGGTAATCATTTTGGCGAAACGTTCCATAATTAGTTTTTCAGTTAGATGAAGTGTAAAACTAAACAGGACTTATCGATATTACTTAATGTTAGATCAAAGTCTTTTAATCTCAAAAATAATAGAAAAAAGGCAATGTAAGTGGCTAATATTTTTTATTATTTATAGTAATTTATCAAAAATCCCAAAGATAGGAAGAGGTAATTTTTAATTAGTGTAGGAAAACCTGCAGACAAAAGATAGGTGTTAACTGGGATAGCTGATAGTACAACATTCTGGAAGCAACTGACGGTTAAAAAGTTTAATTAAAGATGGAAGAATTGTTTAGGTCTACTTTCGGTATCCGGGATGCTTTATTTCAATAAGAATCATTAATTAAAAATTGCCTACTACGACTGAACAATTACAAAGAGCAAGGGTGGTTTGAATGTATAAATACATAGGTATATGTACTCTGATGTATTGTTAGTTACATATACAAAAATTAAACGATTGAAGGGTCGCTTAGGCCTACTTTCTTTATACAGAATATTTTCTTTCAATAAAAATCTTCAATTAAAAAAGTCACCCATTTTGACTAAATAATTTCAAAAAAATGGGTTATAGTCGTTTCATACTACTTTCCAAACGATAACGGCTAGCAGTGGTTGTTTTCGAACGACCATGCCTAGTTGTTGTCGTTGGCGAACTTTAACCCTAACATGTGTACACTATATGTACACTGTGGATATTGTCGATAATCCTTAATCGTAAAAGAGCATCATGTGTGTAGTTTTTCGGTAACCGCACTTTAAAGGCAGCAAGTAAACCGGTTCCTATTGGAATTTTCTACGGCGTGCTGATGAGATACCAAGAAATAGAAGTCGTAATCTGTATCTGACTGTTTCGATAGGCCACTAACCAAGAGCGTTGGTTACCATACTGAATATTTATAGTCTGCAGGACACAAAAGTATGACCATGCAGAATGCAACACTAAAGTAATACAAATGTATAACAAAACATATATTATCAAAAAACTAATTTTCTGCTGTGGTTTCAGCTCTACAAATAGAATACTTAATCGTAATAGAACCTTGACGAACATTAATGATGTAACTGTTACTGGACAGATATTTCTGACATAATCACAAATTATTACAGGTTGTTTCTGAAAGCAAGCCTGCAGAAGGTGACAGAACACCTTTATCCTAAGAAGATAAAGTAAATGTAGTCTGCCAGTCCATCGATTTCGATAAAAACGTGTTTGGAAGTACAAGCAAGCGCTAGTCCGGCCCTGTTAGGATCACGTAGGGAAACACATTGCAACACAGCATTCAATCAGCTTCTACTTAGAGGCTTCCGTATTGTGGTTCTTATGTATTTTTGTACTCATGTGCTGTATGTTATTTGTTAGATTCGATTAAGTGTGATTGACCATGATTATGTTTACAGCCAGCCTCGAGTAGATTTTTGTTCTCTTAACGTTATAGAATGTTGATAGTCGAAGTTATTAGAAGTAGCTCTCCATGTGTCACTGTCATGGGTGAGTACAGAAGTATTATTGCATTGACCAACGCAATACCTGGCAATTCTTTTTGAAGCGTTCCAAATTAGTCAAATTTGATTTCTTAAAGATGAACAAAAAATTAGATGCATTAGCTTAGATCTCTCTAAATATTCATAAACTATTTGCTTAAAGTTATCCGAAGAACTATATACTTCAAAGCTAAGGTAAAAACTTATGTTTATAAAAAAGTTGTACCTAGTTAGAATTATGTGAATTATGTCTGCAAGGAGTGACGATTTTATAATTTAACCCAAGCAAAAAATTTATTTCATTGATTAATTTATTTATTTTTATGGTAAATGTGCAGTTTACGTTGCTTTTCTTAAATTGCTTTCAAGTGTTACAACCCAGCATAGTAAACTCAAGCCATAATATAAATAATCTTTAACAATTAAAAAATAGAGAACAAGTAACAAGGAGGGTGGAGTCTAATTGAAACATATGATGGTGATGGATAAATGTAGGAATTTCCTGAATGTCGTCATAGACGAGAGGGTGTTGAGTTCAACCAGATACAGAAAACAAAAAAAGTTCTCAAAACAGGTATGAAAGAGCTAACAATGAGCCTGGTATTTGTGACAGAAAAACCTCGTTTATGCTATCAGGAATTATTCAATTCATAACGTACATTTTGTTGGTATGACAATGAAATTATTCACAAAATATAATAAAGTCAAATAATAAAAGAAAAGAATTTATGACCTAAACAGTTTAAGAAATGTCTGAAGAAATGTAATAAAGTTGAACTGAACAAAGGAACAGAGAAATTTGAAACGTAATGGAAGTAAATATTAACACTAAATCTAACTAAACGGAAAAGTTTTCGAATTCAAATAATTGTAAAAATACAGACAATTATTAACACTAAACATATATCGTGCAAGCGTCCGAAACTAACCAATTGCGTTTAACGAATTTAAATTGCCGTCGTAACATCTACTACTGTCACTGTTTACATTTATCATAGATGTAGCTGCTTAGTTGTCATCGTAATTTCTCTATACGTTGCCAATTCACTCCCAGGGACGGCTTCGGATTGCAGCTTCGTCTAGTTTTCTTACAATGTTTTTTGTCCCTTAACCACGCCGATTTATCCATTACATGATTAGTATTGTATCTATAGGGTTGTTCGGAAAGTTATTTCGTTTTTTTTTTTTGTGGAAATGAAAGACAGTTTTCGTATAATAAACAAATACTTTATTAAATTATATATTGACCGTTCTGGTCCAACACCTTTTGCCATCTTTCTGGTAGTAGCATAATTCCACGCTCATAAAATTTTTGGTCTTTGCTGGCAAAAACTGATTTAGGAGGTTTTTGACCTCCTCATTTGAGGTGAAGGTTTTACCGTCTAAAAAATTTTGGAGTGACCAGAACAAATAATAATCCGATGGTGCCAGGTCCGGAGAATATGGTGGGTGTAGCATTGTATCCCATTCAAGCTGTAAAAGCTTTTGGTGAGTGACCAAACTTGTGTGAGGTCTCGCGTTGTCTTGGTGAAACACTACACCTTTCCTGTTGATTAGTTCTGACCTTTTCTGTTGAAGTGCATCAGTTAGTTTGTCCAGCTGATGACAGTAGACTTCCGAATAAATCGTTGTGATATCCGGTAAAAGCTAAAAAAAAAAACGATTCCTTTAAAATCCCACCAAACAGACAGCATCACCTTTTTTTGGTGAATATCGGCTTTGGAAATGGTTTGAGCCGGTTCATCTTTTTTGCTCCATGACCTCTTGCGTTTGACGTTGTTGTATACAACCCATTTTTCGTCCCCAGTGATGATGCGCTTCAAAAACGGATCATTTTCGTGACGTTTGAGAAGCAAATCGCAGACGTCAATGCGGCGACACAGATTTCTCTCTGTGAGAACATGGGGAACCCATACATCGAGTTTCGAGGATAATCAACCGGCCTTCCCGAACGTGGTGCATCTTCGACATCAAAATTGCCGGATCGAAATTTAGCGAACCAGTTCTGGCACTGACGTACTGTCAACACACCTTCTCCATACACATCAGTCAATTTCTTTCTGGCTTGAACAGCATTTTTACCCTTTCTGTAGTAAAACAGTAAGATATGTCGAAAATGCTGCTTATCGCTCTCCATATTTAAAAGGGCACCAACCAAAAACTACTGCGTAGAATTAATTGGAATTTTTCACACACAAGCCTTGCTATATGAGCTCTCAAAGCATATAAAAATTATACGGCTTAAATGTGAAGTTGGGTGCAAAAGAATACAATTAAATCCTCTGTCGGCAAAAAACGAAATGACTTTCAGAACAACCCGATAGCTATCTATTCTATCTAAGACCTTCAAAAGGTAGCTGCTTATTTCAGAAACACTTTGTATAGCACAGAGCAAAAGTCATAAAAATGTCATGTATGCAAACGTAACTTTTTTTAATAACGTCAATTAACAAACTGAAATAAATTAAAATTAATGGTAAACTAATGTATTCTTATAAGTCTCGATTGATTTTAGCAGAGACAGAAATTTTAATTTCACATAAACACCATTTTTATTCCATTACTTTTAACTTAATAATGCTGTTACAGTTGAAAAATAACACAGTTTAATGAGCACTTTAAACCGGTCGTCTACAAAATTATTTAAAATAAACAATTAGACGAAAGCAGCTGCACGTTATTAGGTACATGTTTAGGTAAATGTTTCACTTTTTATGACGGATATAGTCGTTTTATTGAGGAAAGGAACGTAACTTTATACTGCCCAATAAATTAGTCGTTTATTGCTACGGCGCTAATTTAACGACTGGAGAACATTTTCCTAATTCTTTTGAGTAACCTATTAAGCCATCTTACTTGCTTATTACTTACGTGAACCATCTCGAAAGTACCTAAAAGTTTATTATCGAAAGATATTTAGCCGATTCGCTTTTACTCACTGCAAAATATAAAACATATATAACATTTACCTACCTACTCACTGGAAGTTATAAAATTTCTGTTAATCATGGGGCAGTTATCCGACGTGTCATAAATTATTACGTTGAGAAATAAATTAATCACTTACTAAAATACTGACACTTTAATGAACTTCAACTAATTTCATTCTAATCATTTTGACAGGTACATTAAAATCCAAAGTGGAAATAAATTTTCAGGGAGTCAAGGTGACTTGAACATCTTTACATAATCGAATAAAATAATTCGAAGTGCTCTGTATTCTGGCGAAACTGCCAGACGCGGATTGCGATTTCGATCATATTATGGATCTCATCAGCGCGTCGCAGACAGCTCCGACAGAACACAGACCAACTTTTACCTGCTGTCTTAACAGTGCGTTTTTGAAAATACGACAAATCTGTAGTACGATGCTACATTTTAGGATTAGGTATGCTCCAACAAGGTCCACTTGTGTGGATATCTACTTGCTGAAACGAATCCCGGCGTAGCTCACCTCAACGTGATAGGCACGTTACCATAATGGAATAAAATAATTCGAAGTGGTCTGTATTCTGTCGAAACTGCCAGACGCGGATCGCGATTTCGATCTTTTTGGATCTCATCAGCGCGTCGCAGACAGCTCCGACAGAACACAGACCAACTTTTACCTGCTGTCTTAACAGCGCGTTTTAGAAAATACCACAAATGGCGCGGTAAACGCCATCTGTAGTACGATGCTACATTTTAGGATTACGTATGCTCCAACGAGGTCCATTTAAATATATGGATATCTACTGGCTGAAACGAATCCCCGCGTAGCTAGGCTCAACGTGATAGCCACGTTACCATAATCGAATAAAATAATTCGAAGTGGTCTGTATTCTGTCGAAACTGCCACACGCGGATCGCGATTTCGATCTTTTTGGATCCAATCAGCGCGTCGCAGTCAGCTTCGACAAAACACAGAACAATTTTTACCTGCTGTCTTAACAGCCCGTTTTATGGTATTTTATAAAACGCGAAGCTGTCTGCGACGCGCTGATGAGATCCAGAAAGATCGAAATCGCGATACGCGTCTGGCATTTTCGACAGAATACAGACCACTTCGAATTATTTTATTCGATTATGATAACGTGCCTATCACGTTGAGGTTAGCTACGCCGGGATTCGTTTCAGCAAGTAGATATCCACATATTTAAATGGACCTTGTTGGAGCATACGTAATCCTAAAATGTAGCTTTCTACTACACATGGCATTTACCGCGCCATTTGTGGTTGAATCATAACAAAAGTATATCAAATTAATGTAAAAGTCTAATAATTTTGGTCTAATGAACGTGTACATTAGCACAACAATTCTCAATCATTCAATAATGTATGTATATATGTATTTAACACAATGAATTAACCAGATCACTAGTCATCGTATTCACATATGTCTCTATCCGGCTCGAAGGACCAAAATGTCTTTGCGTGAACTTTGGTAATATATGAGGAAAGTAGGTATTACTATTCTCACACGATTGCTTTGCATCTAAAATTAATTGACTACATACAATGAATGTAACTCGACAGAGTTCAGAATACTACTACATACAACTTGAAAGAGAAACTTATGAACTAAGGGTTCACATGCTGAGGGGTGTGGAAATATAGAAATGGTTAGTGTAGTGCCGGTCAGTATCAGTATTCTTGGAAGGACAGGTTAGGAAATACGAGTATTATTGGGATCCGGAACTAATTGTAAAAGCAAATTGTTATAAATCGTCTTAACAGAGGCCTAGCAATAAAGAAGCCATACAGAAAAATTGTTTACATTTACAACACAAAATATTGACAAGGTAAATAAAACATGAATTTTGAGTACTTTTTGAATATGTACAGCGGAAAGAAAAATTTGAATAAAGTAATAAACACAAAAAAAAGAAACAAATAAACCAACGCAAAATTAATATACACGTTCAGTTCCGAACAATACATATACATTTAAAAAAATATTTAATGTAGGTATGTACACTTCAATGCACGTTCAGTTTTATTAATTAAATATAGAATCATACATTAAAAAGATGTACAAAAGTATTAACAATATGTACTTTTTTCAATATTACCATGTATAATTACATTGGTACAATGCATACATTACATTCTATTTGATGTAGTTTTATGTTAAATCAGTATATTTGGTATTTTAACTTGATGTTCACTACGCTGACTTAATAAACGCAGTACATTAGTTTGGCATATGATTACATTATGCCAATGTTTATGGTATATTGACTTAAAATAAGATATATTAAAATTAATGTACCTAATACGTTACTCACGGAATTATTTCATTAAATTAATGACTACATACATAAAATTACAATACAGGGTGATTCCTTCGCATTTGATTTGAACAAAACCAAAATTATTAACATGTGGTCATTTTTTAAATATGGTGTCGTTTATGTAACTGGTCATTTATCGAATATGGTTGAGTTCGGTTCAGAATATGCACGATGTATTATCTTGTAGTGTTCCTTAAAGCAACTGTTAGTCCTATACGAGGTCTGTTCAAAAAGTATCGCGAATTTTATATTTCCGCGGGTTATGTATATTCGATATTTTGTAGCGTTATGTTAGTTACTCATATCTCTCACTAATACCGTTGTTGTTTTGTTTTTTTTTGCCTATCCCAAAACATGAATCAAAAAATCTACGCGTACGCATTCCGAATATTGACTGTGGATATGGTGACACTACCTTGTACCGATGCAACGTTTATATCAGTGGTACAAAATGTACTCAGAAGGCCGAAAATATATGAACGACGAAGAGCGTATCGGACGCCTGAGCACGTCAACAACAGACGAAAACATTGATGAAGTGAAGAAAATAGTGTTGACCAATCGTCGAATCACCAGTAAAGAAGTTGCTGAGGGCCTAAACATATCGATTTTTACCAATGATTAGGACATGAGACGGGTCGCTCTGAAATTAGTACAAAAATTGCGAAACAGCACCGCATTAACATTGCTAAGGAGCTGTTGGACTCTATCCGCGACGACAAAACTTTGCTCCAACTAGTGACAAATCATGAATTTGTGGTTATGACGTGGAAACCAAGGCTCAATCACCCCAACGGAAGCTGCCGCACGAGCGAAGACCGAAAAAAGGGCGCCAATTTAGGTCGAATGTGAAGGATTTACTTACAGTTTTCTTCAATTGCAAGGGAGTGGTGCATCGTGAGTTCTTACCACAGGGTAGAACGGCCAATAAGGAATATTACCTGCAAGTTATGCGCAATTTGCACGAAGCAATCCGCCAGAAACGCCCGGATTTGTGGAAGAACAAAAATTGGTTTTGCACCATGATAACGCCCCTGCTCACACATAGTTGCTTGTGCGCCAATTTTTTTTGCCAAAAATAACACACTAATAATGCCACAGCCACCGTATTCCCCAAATCCCAAAATTGAAGACGAAGGACGACCTAAGCTAGGATTGAGGAGATCAAGACGACATCGAAAGTAGAGCTGAACATGATCACAAAAAATGATTTTTTGAAGTGTTTCGAGGGTTGGAAAAAATGTTGGCACAAGTGTATAATATCTGATGGGGATTACTTTGAAGAGAATAAAAGGTAATAAATATGCCAATTTTTATACATTTCTAGGCATGTAAATATTTATATAGTCATTCTTAAACAATAATTAAAGGTAAAACTAGGTAGGTTAGGTTATCGGGTTTTGTTCAAGTGAGCACCCTCTTTTGATCCCCCACCTCCACCCGCTCGAAAATAATTTTTTTATTGAATTTTATTTGAATTATAGTGTATGAAAATTGTCAAAATAATCAACTTTCAACCCCCATAACTTTATGTAAATATCTTTATCAATAGGGTAGGTTAGGTTAGGTTATCGGGTTTTGTTCAAGTGACCACCCTCTTTCGATCCTCCACTTCCACCCGCTCGAAAATAATTTTTTTATTGAATTTTATTTGAATTATAGTGTCGAAATAATCAACATTCAACCCCCATAACTATTTATGGGGGTGAGACCGCCGCAAACTTTTTATGGAGTTTTACTTAGGTGGCTACCCTCTTTTGATCCCCCTACCCCAACCCCCTTAGGGGGTTAGGGGTCATCATCTAACCTCCATAACTTTTTATGGGGGTGAGACCGCCACCAACTTTTTATGGTACAGTGGTGGAGGAGACCTCCTCTTTCGATCCCACCCACCCCCACCCCCGAAGGCCATCATCTAGACCTTTACCNTATTCCAAGGGTGTCTACATGAATGATTAAATTTATTACTAACTTTTTCAAACACGTTACTCTCATCAACTGTAAATTAACTAAATTAAAAGACAAAAACTATATAAAAACAGTTACCTACATTGTAGTCTGTGAACTTTTCAACAATTCTTTTTCGTGTACTGTCTCTTTTTAAACTATGACTATGTATGACCCAAAATATAAAACCTTGACGACCACCTATAAAATAAATACCACAACTAATAAATTAACTGTTATTTTATTCATTACATTACTGTTTCATACATTCAGTTATCTCCTGTTCGTCTTTTTTATTTAGCATCTGGATTCCACAGGAAAAGAGCTCTATAAGTTCGTGACAGTTGAAATTGAAACTTTACTTACACTTACCTACAACACTTTGCTAAAAGTGAAACACAGGACAGTAGTTAATGGCACCTTACACAAATTTAACACTTCTAATCTTTAACAACCTTTTACGATTAAATAATTGTCTGCCTTCTGCGTCAGCGATATTTCTGATCCAAAGGGACTAATGGCAGGTGGCGGGAATCGATACCTAGTGCGTGCATACATGTCAGATTACATTAATTTTATGTACAATACATTGAACCAACGTATCTGGTATTAAAACCTAAAGTACACTTGTATTGTTTCTATGCAATAAACATTAAGTTAACGTATATGTAACATATGAGTGGAGTCGATTTATGTATATACAGTCGAACCTGGATAAGTGAGAAAATTCTATATGAGGCAAAAATAGTCAGGAGGTCCCGTCATTTTTATCCCCGAAAACCTCTATGAGTGACAGTGTGAGTATCTCTTTTAGAGAGAGTCATTTTTCACTTCTAGACCTCTGTAAGTGACAGTTTCTTACTCTAGACCTCCATAAGGGAGACTATTTACAATTACTAGACATCTGCAGCACACTTGTGCGCTTGTTCCTACCTGTTCATGGTACTCATCCTCAACATTTTAAATTCATTAAAGAAGTACGTTTGACGCTGTTCCTCACAATGTTGAAGCGAAAAATTAAAGTGATTTCATTTTTTATAAAATTTATGAAATTGAAAAACATTCAAAATTGTAAAAATGATACATAGAAAAAATTAACTGATTTCTTTAAATAAATAAAATAAGTACCTATTTATAGCAAAATGTATATATACTTATGTATTACCTACTTCTTAAAGCTCTAGCACCATGTTTCTGTTCGATTTTTATTAACATTTGTGAATGAGAAAACTCTATGAGTGAGAATAAGATTCGGGTCCCGTGATTCTCGCTTATCCAGGTTTGACTGCATGTACATAATACATTAGTTTTATGTACAAATACACTGAAGACTAAACTAATGTGTGGTGTAAAAAACCGATGTACGAGAATGTACTACATCCATAAGAAGAAGTAAATCAATGTAAATTGATACTTTAAATCAATGACAAATGACTTTAACTGCTCTGTGTAGTTGAATGTATCAATATGATTTCAACAAAAATATACGTAAATTCAGTGTATTATATGACTATGAACACTTTAAATTTTTATGTAAAAAATTTCTTTTCTTCCGAAGCTTTCTAAAATGACTCCTTTTGGATATGTTAGTACAAAGTCCACCAAAGACCACGGATAGCAGTAGACGTACAAAATCAACCACTGCTGTCAACAACAATCGGTCGACGAGTTTTGTTTTTCTCGTGTTCGTCCCGTGCACATTCGCACGTTGTAGTAGGTACAGTTTGGAAGGTTGTAATGCCGTCGCATATCATTTTATTCTGATGTAAGTAAACTTCTAATGATAATTAATCGGGTAATATAGTGAAAGTAAAGTGTTTATTTTTCAGTGAGTTAAATATCTCTCTTATATTATTTTTTTTTTGCTTTGGGTGCCT
This sequence comes from Agrilus planipennis, assembly GCF_000699045.2. Classification (NCBI taxonomy): domain Eukaryota; kingdom Metazoa; phylum Arthropoda; class Insecta; order Coleoptera; family Buprestidae; genus Agrilus; species Agrilus planipennis. The sequence goes on along the minus strand of NW_020442462.1, from coordinate 1,259,494 downwards.
GAAACTGTAGGTATTACAGACACAAATAATTTTGTAGTTGAATCAAAATCCCCTTTTCTTTAAACCGGCTCTAAATTCCTTAAGTATACGAACTATTCGTATGGTCCGGCAACACCACCTACCGGTTTCTCCGAGTAAATATTTTCTAAACGAATTATTAAGCAATTTAATTTCTATATCATTATAATATTGCGTTAATTGTTTTAATTCTATGGTCATAAGAGATTGATATTGTACAGAGAGAGCAATGAAAATTGGATTTCCATTTTTGGAAGAGCGCTCGTGAAGCCTGAGGGTTATTTCCGGACTAAAGAGAACGTAATTGCCAACGCAAAGCAGGAGAGTGGTATGAAATACGAAAATTACATTTTTGAAAATAAAAACGAAACTGTTAACGAGTTATCAGCATACACATTACAAAGGGTATCAAATTTTAATTAGCTGTCAGATATACTAAATCCATTCGGCGATTAATTGGAAAGGTAAGGGCGTTGTTCTTTTCGTCAGAAGCCTGCAGCGAATGATTAAAAATGTAATTGTTAATTAAATCTTATATAGAAAGAATAACAAGTTTTACAAAATTATCCTTTTACGAAACCCATTTAGTTTTAATTAAGATTATACGTAGTTATTTGCCGAGAACGAAGCTACCACAATTTAATCTACTTTATTCAAGCGGATCCATTAAGGTTGATTACATTTTTTTGTTATCTTCAAACTAAGGCATTTATTCTTTAACCGGCGAGGTTTAAGCTAAAGAAAAAATTACTTAGTACATTACTTCCTCTATTCCAAGGGTGTCTACATGAATGATTAAATTTATTACTAACTTTTTCAAACACGTTACTCTCATCAACTGTAAATTAACTAAATTAAAAGACAAAAACTATATAAAAACAGTTACCTACATTGTAGTCACAATAGATGAATTGCAATAAGTAATTAACTATTTTGCACATTTTTACATCAATGGGCCATCCATTAATTACATGAGAGTGAGAGGGGGTCAACCAAATGTGGCATTATGTGACAAGAAGCAAGGGGGCTCAAATACTACGTGGAAGTCATATGTCAAAATCTAAAATAATTAAACGCAAAATGTATATGAAAATAAAACTTAATTTAATTAGTATTTTGTTTTGTCAATTATCTAAAATATTTGACTTTGTTGATTTTATTAAAGATTACTTTTAATGGAAAAAAAAAATAAAACTAGTTTTAATTTAATTATTTTTAAATATAAAATTGAAAATTATGTGACCTTATAGCAGAGGGAAAAGGGACCACCTGTGACAAAGACAGAGGGCTGGAGTTAAAAAATTACAACAGTAACTACAAAAAAGGCGGTTAGGTTATTAGGCTACAGTTACAGCACTTCCAAAAAAATTTAGATATTTATGCTTTTTTGCGACCTAATTACTAAAATTGATTACTAATCTAATAATTAAGTGTATCTATACCAAAAATCGTTTTTGCCGGCCCCCTCCCCCTGTACAGAGTAGTACACTAAATGAATTGTCTAGGACTGGGTTGGCCAACACCAATGATCTTACGGGCCACTTTGGAAATAGACCATAACTTTGCGGGCTGCATGTAAATTTATAAATATGTACATCATCGTATCAAAGACCCACTTGTAGACATTTTTTTGAACTCATTTCACAATACTCACAAGAATATTGTTTCAAATTATTTTTCTTATATAACTTCAACAGTCAATTTTTGAATACACTTTCTGAACAGTATTCCGCAGTATAATATTTGAAGGTAACATCTGGAGACACTGTACAGTGCATCTCGTGCCACAACATATTGTGATTGAGAACCGTTTGGGAGCTGTATTATATTATCGCCCTTCGTTATCGCAAAAGTGAATTGATGAAACACACATACCTATCTGTAACCTTCGCAACAGCTGATACGCAAACACGATAATTGGCATCGATTGGTAAAGTTACTGTTACTACCACAAAATACAAAAATAAGTTGAGTTCAGCACAATCTGAGGACACGGTGGTCACAAACGGACGGTGCCATGAGAATTGCACAAACGCTTCTAACCTTTTTTTTCTGCATTGCATACACGTTTCACATCCGAGCACGTTCTTTGTTTTATATTTCTACCACTCCTTTCATCAAGAATTATATAACTTTCTGGATAGCTACTGAAAATCATATAAAATAAATGTATGTATTTTATAAAACTATGATGAATCTTGTGGTCCAGAAAAATGTTCAAGGTGGACCGCGGGTTGACCACCCCTAATCTAGGACTCAAGGTCTTTAGTAGAGAGCAATAACGCAGTCTGACTATCTAAACTCGATGCTCTACGCTAGCAAATGCCTAATGTAACCAGTACCCTCAGTAAACACATTCGCTAGGTACCTACTGAAGATAAATGTCGAAATGGAAGGAGTCAGTGCGCTACACTTCAGTCAGCCAGTGCGTTACTCAACGTAAAGAAAATTCAGGGTTCTTAATTATTAATTCGAAAGCAACTGGAACGTACTAACGTAACAATGCCTGCAATGAAACAATAAGCAAACCACGACATCCCCTAGACGGTATCTTGCCATCGGTATTTAGTTTTATTGCATGTATTTCTTATAAATCTCATAATGTTGTAAAGCCCAATCAGAAAAGTAAGGAAATAGAATTAAGTTTATTGGATAGGAATAATTTACGTGCATTCATCAGGACAGTAAATTGTTAATTTTCATCTTCGGAATAAGTTGAGATAAGTTCATGTGTCTTATTTTAAAATAACTAATAAGTTATAAACGTCAGAAACCGATGTGATGTTTTAATTGGACTTTTTGATTAGTTATTAAGTTACAGCAGTTGATAGTTGTAATTACAATTAAAAAATTGCTGATTCATATAATGTTTACGTGTATTTTTTTTAATAATCGTGTGATGGTCATTTTCCAAATGAAAGAAGTCTATTTGTTATCAGTTTTTTGTCCATGACGTTCCAAAAATTGACTGCAATATTATAAGACATGTTCCTTTTTAGTTTTTCGATCGGAAGCGTAATTATCCGGTAATTAACAATTCAAAATTAAAATAATTAACAAACAAGGCGCCTTTTTTGCTTCAATCATTGGTAGCAATTAGGGACCCAATAAATAAGCAGTAAAAAGGGAATGCGCTCTCATTTGCTAATTATTTTATTTTTTAATTGTTGATTACTGGATAATTACTCATCGAACCGAAAAATTAAAAGAGAAAATAATTACTAGTAAGTACATAGTATTATATATTATACCCAGTGTATAGTCGTCTAGACCTCCCATTGAGTTAAAGAGCTTGATTAATAATTTTTTTTTATTTCATAATTTGACTGTTTATTCAAGGTGTAATAGAAATAAGTGCCGAGCTTTAGAGGGTGTAAACTAGATGCAATAAATAATCGCAAATTAACCAAATCACAATAAATTAAGATCCGAAGCCAATCTTGTAATTGCGTTGGCAACATAGAGATCTAGTGTGATAAAAAATCTGCCGCTACACAGATGGAAATGGAGAATAATTGTTGATTATTGAATATCCAATAATAAGATAAATATTAACAATTTAGTACGATGCATGATGTTTGGGCTAAATAAATTTAAATTTAAATAAGTACACGCAGGCAGGACTACGTAAACGTGAAAGCACAAAAGAAATAAAACAATGTAAGTTACGTAAACATGAGTCGGTAATAGTAGAATGAAGATTCGGGCTACAGGGACGTGGTCTAAGTGAACTATTCTGTCCAGACGTTTCGTCAGCTACAGACACGGTGTCACTGTCGAGACTTCGAGATATAATCTACGTTCACGTTGTCAACGCAGCACCACCCCTGAGGATGTCAGCCGCAGTAACTGACGAAACGTCTAGACAGTTCACTTATACCACGGCCCTATAGCCCGAATCTTCATTCTACTATGGATTCCAGAAGTGAAAGCCTTTGTTATATTAGTCGGTAAATACGCATCATCTGGATAATTGTAATTTTTATTAAGGCAAATTTGTAAACTTCCCAAAAAAGTCAAATAAGTCTTCAAAAGTTCCACAACACATTTGCCGAAATTGCGAAGGATGTACGACATGCGAATTTGCGTCGCTATATACTTATTGTAAAAAAAAAATTAAAATTCCGTATCGCGTTAAGCAAATTTGTTTGTAAAACAACATTCTATGGAAAATACTAGACTCTGCAGCACTTTTCTGTCGAAACCACTAGCGAAAATTATCTCTACGGCTAAAAATCAGTTTCAAGTAAGGTTCGCTGCAGATGATAAGAATACAGCAAATGCCCTTTTAAAATTTGCCACACTATCACATGAGAGGAGCCAACGTTCCCTGCTCCTTCAAGTGTACTATTTTGAGGATTGTCCTCTTATCTGAAATTGAGGATTTCGTCCCTACAATGTCGATATAATCCAAATCCGTACATACGTATTGGAAAAAATCGTAAACGACGTTTCTCCAAGAGTTCGCAATGAGGTGGTAAATCTCATAGACACAAGGTTTTCAACTATGCCCCAAATTAATTTGACATAGCAAGTCACTTTAGGATAAAGTAACAGATCGCTGCTGTTTTAATAATTTAATTAATTTCTAAACTTTACAAAGGAAACAGAGAGAATAAAAAATACTTGTGCGCGCGATGGCAGTCGCTAGCCAAATGTATGAATAATCTCAACAACATTTAAAAGTATCGTCGACCCCAGTAACCAGCAAATCTGCCTCAAAACTCCCCATAAACATCAAAGAAGAAAATCATCATAAAACGGCAAATTTTCGAAATCCTTCTACTTATAGAAACTAATAGACAGTATTTTGTATTTCACGGAAATTTCCGATGGTAGATAAAAAGCCATAAACTTCAGTCGGTCCTTTATAACGGAACGGTATGTGCTGAAAGCGATCTTTAAAATGAATAACTACGAATATAGTTACGGAGACCGAAGTAACAGATGTTGGAAAAATTAACAATAACTAAATTATTTATGTATAAAATCAATTCAAACAAACCACATATCATGTCATATTATTCTACCAACAACTGCTCCATAATGACTGACCTGCACTAATAATTTATTTTGTATTACTGAATTAGTTTATTGAATTGCATATCGATTACTTTATACAAGGTTTAAACATTAAAGAATAAACGGCTACTACAGGCTAAACATCCTGAATTACACTTAATTCAATCTAACAAATAAACAATACCTGAGAAAAAAAAAATACAAAACAAATACTACACTAATGTTGGTAATGGCAGTGATGCAAGCCGTATTTGTTTGTCAAGGGCGGAATTGAATTTTCCTGTAATTTCAAATAAGTTTTTCTCGAAAACGTTGAATTTTCGGACATACAAACATTTACTTAATTTAAATGTTTTGGAATTTAAAACAATTAGCTTAACTTCCCATACGTCAAAATCTTAACTAAAATTGTACAGAGAAAGATCGAAAAAAGGGAGAAAGAACTATTAAGGGAAAATCAATTTGGGTTATAAGAAATAGAGGAACGCGGAAGGCCATTCTAGCTTTACGGGTTACAATACAGAAAACGATTGAAAAAGGAAAGCGCGCGTACATAGAATTTGTAGATTTAGAAAAAGCTTTTGACAAAAATAAATGGCACAATATGTTATATATACTTAAAAATGTATGAATGAGTTACAAAGAGTAATATTTAGTTTGTATAAAGAGCAACAGGCAGTTTTAGAGCTGGAGCAGCAACGTAGAGAAGTAAATATTAGGAAGGGAAGTCAGGCAAGGATGTACACTGTTACCACTACTTTTTAATTTACACATCGAAGACGCAATCAACATCAGACAGTACAACTTTAAGGATATGGTATGTTTACATTTGCAGATGATATAGCAGTATTACCAACTAGCAAGGAGGGGTATCGAAAAAACAGTATTGTATGGAAATAAATAAAAGTAAAACAAAAATACTGGTATGCAAGGAAAAAAATAAGGAAATAGCGAATATAAAGGTAGGAGACGAAGGATTAGAAGAAATGGCTGATTTATGTATCTAGGAAGTTTAGATAAGTCAGAACGGAAGGAGTTGTAGGGATAGCAGAAACAGGAGTTAAGAGTAGAGATAGACTTAGATTAGATTACTGTTCGTCAATAGTTAAAGATGTGGGATGTTTTAGTTTTAAGGAAATGCGAAGATTAGCTCAGAATAAGAAGGAATGGAGGTGCGTGTCCAATCAGTCTTAGGACTGAGGACCTTATGATGATGATAATGCTCTATCACCTCCTTCGAGCCCGGCACTTACTTCCGTTGCAGCCTGTATAGGTACCAAAATTAAAAAAATCAACCTTTTATTTCAAGAGCTCCGCATTAAATTTAATTATAACACTCGTTCTCCGCAAAACGAGGCTTGACCACACGTGACGTCAGGGCAGTTGATCTACTTGAGTATTATTTTAATGCCGTTTAGTGCCACTATAAGTACCTACGTTTGAGGATGAGTTTACATTATTAGAGATGTACCGGATAGTGATTTTGTTAGACAGCGGGTAACAGGATACCAGGCAAAACCACTACAATTAAAAGTTCATGTTGTCGTTCTAACAAGCTTTCCATTAAATAACATCCCCATCAAACAAAAGTTTGCGAGGGGGCAAAATCATACTAATAAGTTATTGCTAATCAAAACCTGATATACCAACAAACGACAGAAATTGTGACAGTTCGGTCATACTGATGTATTGTTGTTTTAAGAAAAAGTAAACGCACTATATCGCAATAACAAACAATTTAGTATAGTAATCGACAAATAATACAAACTGAGACAAACGACCTGTCTCGTACAATCTTAATTATCAGTACAAGTTCTTCCTCCCTTAATAATGTCACTGTGAGCTCGAAACCGTTAGCACCATGGCTTTCGAGTGGTGAATTCACTTTTGTGAACATTTGTTTAATCACTTTCTTTGTGTTAAAAATTGTTTGTAAATAGGTATGAAACACACTTCGGCATAAAAAATTTCTGATACTAACTTTCATTTACGTAATATCATCTTGTCTTGTGCTGAAAGCACTTATAATTTTAATAATATACAATATTCGAATCCTAAAAAAGCTGCCGGCGATCCACCGGGTACAGGATTCAAACAGACTACGGTACCTGGCCCATCTCTATTTCTTTTAAAGGAATTTAGTCTTTAAAGCGGTTCAGGTCGGTTATTATTTGTAATAGGCCTGTCAAATTTTTGGAAGTACCTAACACATTTGGTACAAGCATGTTGAGATAAAAATAACAAAAAGGTAATAAGTAGAGATGTGGCGACTATGACTGGCCGACTAGCCGATTAGTCGGTTCTAAAGAGGCCAATTTCCATAATGCTTCGTTCGCAGCTTATTTGAGCGCAAGTTTTGCTTACTTCGCATTGTTTCCTGATTTTTGTTTTTGCACGGGTCACAATAATATTTTTGGGTAAAAAAACTTTTCTTATTCATTAAAGTGAAAAAGCTCAATTACAATTTAATCACGTCAAAAAGACAGTCTCGCGTATGGGCTTTTTTTACCAATTGGACAATGATTCTTGTAAAGTCAAGTGTAAGCAGTGCCAAAAGATAATTCTCGTGGTGGACAGATAAAAACAGCAAATATTACAAGTATAAACAACAATATCAATACGGACATCCAACCTTAATACCTCAATTAGGTTCTATGATCAAATGCTCGACCACAGACTATTCCTTCCAGTCACAAATCCAAGTCTGTTAATAACAAAAATTCCTACTCTTTTATTTAAATAAGAAGAATATATTTGTCAATGTTAATTAATGAAGATAAGACGATATGTGTAAGAGTGATCCTAAAATAATAATGTTAATTAACAATCGAAGTTTTTAGNCGCAAATCCAAGTCTGTTAATAACAAAAATTCCTACTCTTTTATTTAAATAAGAAGAATATATTTGTCAATGTTAATTAATGAAGATAAGACGATATGTGTAAGAGTGATCCTAAAATAATAATGTTAATTAACAATCGAAGTTTTTAGTTTATGTAATCCCTCATATGTACAGTGTATTGAGAAATACATACAAAGTAAGAAGTCGGATAGTCGACGAGCTTTGCCGAATAGACGCCGAGCATCACTAGTAATAAGTCATATCTGTCAAACATTTTCGAAAGGCTACATACACGCATACGTATGCTTAATATGTATTTTTCCATTTCGCTGGATATTAACGGCTGTGTTTGTCGAAAAGTGTGAGAGCAACAGGCTGCATGCTCGTCTGGTTGAAGTCTCCTAGGGGCATTTTTCTTTCAATATTTTAAATATATTATGCTGCGTTTCTACATGTAGTAGGTATGTATTTTTGTCTCGTAGATCTCATCGTAAACCTACAAAAATGTATATGTGCGTGCGTGTGTGCATGCACATGTGTGTATGTGTTTGTGGACCGTTGCATCTGTTGGTTGGTCGTGGTAGTCTCATCATCTTCCTCATCAGTCTCGTGTTCTTTTTCTTCGGCGTTTATTCGCGGTTCAAAATCAGACTGATAATAATCTACCGGATTGCATTCCTCGAAGGTCTCCGTATTCTTTATTTTTATATGCGGCTAATTTTAAGGTATGTGCACACTAGAGGACAGCGGACGCAAAGGGTGTAGAAGATGGACTAAAAGTAGTACCGTATGGTTTCTCAGCAGCGTCCATTGGCCAGTCACAACGAATGAGTCATATTGTGACTTGTAAGGAGCTTTGCATTATGCTTGAGCTACAAACAATTCAGGAGGTAAAAACTTTCACTTTTGATTAATTTTCACACTTATTTGATGACTAACGATCGACAACATATCGATAGAAAATTTAGTAACTAAATTCAAAAGTTCCAGGTTATGTTTACAGAACTACTGGAATTAACAGAATCGAAATTATTCTATTATATTTGAGACGATCAAAATATCGCGTGGTCCACAATAGATTAATTATTTGTGAAAATGGACGTATCTTCTTTTTTTATATCTACTTGGACCTGTACTTGTTTGCTGCGATTTGAACGCGCCCTTGTTAAGTTAGGAAATGCTTCATGAGTAGTACAGACAAAATGAAAAGAGATAATCGAAAAACAGTAAACACAGTGCAGCGGTCAGAGGCTGCTTAAGTACGTAAAAGATTATTACTACCTGCCTGGAATATGAAATAGAGGAAATATGGTCTTCAGACGTTTTTCAATCGGGAGGCAATGATATTAGCCATTGGGCGCATGCGCTAAAGTTTATGGGCATGCGCAGAAATCAGTTATTTGACGGTGACTCAATCTACAACGACTTCCTAACCTCTAAATAATTTACTCTTATTTCGTCAACTATAAATTTAATAACGAGCTTTCCGCGCAAACATGACAAAAAATAGTATACGTACTTCGGGAAAAAACAAGGATAGCTCAGACTGCATGCTTACCACATGTCACATGAAATTAGCCATTGAGCGCAGGCGCTGAAGTTTATGAGCATGCGCAGAAATCAGTCATTTGGCGGGGATTCAATCTACAATGACTTCCTAACCTCTAAATAATTTACTCTTAAATCGCAAACTATCAATTTAATGACGGGCTTTCCACACAAACATGACAAAAAATAGTATACGTACCTCGGGAAGAAATAGGGTTATCTCAGACCGCATGTTTACCACTGAAAAAACCCTGTTTATTCCCTCGACACGTAATGTACTATTAAACAATCTCTCAATGGCGTTCAAAGTACGTTGCCGGTTTTAAATTCATAGTTAATATATTTCTGCGGTGTGCTCCCTCCAATCGCTGCGCTCTAGTGTGTGCTCACCTTTACTGTACGTCGCCATTCGCCAACACTACAACTTCATCTGCATATTCATACACATACAACTGTATAAAACAGACATATTTGTGGGTATGCGTTTTTACAGGTGGCAAAATATTTTTTAAACTGAACGTAAGACTTCGCAAGTTAACCAACCGTATTGTGTAACGCAAGTACGTATATTACATTGCTAATCTTTTTTCGATTTGGCTATACATATTTAATAAAGGTATTGTATTTGGAGTTTATCTAGCAGTAGTAGTGAGTTAGTAAGTATGATCTTATTCATCAAAATCTCAATAAGCAGTCTCATTCGTATTTGGTCTTATTGTCACATTGACAATTGCATTTACTAATAATAAATAAATAAGCGAAATGCAGTAATAAGATGATATGAACAAAATAACAATCAATTCATGCATAAAGAATACAATTTTACAAAAATTTCAGCAAATAAAGTCTACATTAGAACCAAAAAGATTAACTATATAGCTACTTCACAAGGATGTTTTCAAATTAGCAAAACTTTTGTAAATTTCATAAACTACCAATTACAGATAAGAAAAATGCTGAAACAACTATTCTTTTGTCATACAACTAGTCCATCAAGTTGACAATTCAAATTTTGCAAATCGGATATCTTTAAAATGCGATTATTTTATATATAGTTTTTGTCAGCTACGAACAGTAGAATTATTTAATCCTTTCCATCATGCAATCTGAACGAGAACGTATCATGGACGTAGATCATTGATCTAAGAACTTACGTTTCTTCTTCTCTATGTGGTTACAACACAGATAGACTTTAACCAAGAAAAGGTCACGTGATGGACAAAATAAAGTAATAATACTACTGTACGTATATAACAATGTTACGAAAAGTTATTTAACTTTGAAATATTCTACATAGATGGCACTAACATCAATTCATTTATAAAAGCATCATGGCTTTCTGGTAAGGGCCAATTTTACTATCCATCAAGTTTTCGTACCTTGGGCTTTATATGAAACCGATTCTCAAGTACACTTGAAAATATTTATTCACCGTTTTCTTTTGCCATAGAAGAAAGACCAAAAAAAACAAAATTAGCATCTACTTCAAATAACTATACTTACAATAATTGGAAACATTTTTCATATTTAAGTGCAAAAGAGTTAGGACATGACACGACAAGATTGTCATAGTGTCCCATAAAATATTTCCCTTCAAAAAACATTTATACCTGTTGTTATGTTCTATTTTTAGGAAAATGCGAAGATTAGTTCAGGATAGAAATGAGTGGAGATGCGTATCCAAGCAGTCTTAGAACTAACTACCTTATGATGATGATTATGATGAATAGATTAGATTATGATTAACTTCAGTTGGGTTAGGTTATGCTAATTTCGTTTTCAATTTTTCACCTGCACCCTCATCACCGCAAAATACTCTTTTAGTGTTCTGCAAAGCAGTACCCAAATATTACCGATTTACCAAATCTATTTTCTCATTCCTACAAGACAATCCGTACCTCTCCCCTTATCCACACAATTGCATAATTTCTAATTATTATCTTCACCCTTTTCGTCTTCACATCTCCGTCCCCAAGTAAAACCTCATATTTGGTACTAAGCAAGGTCTTTTCACTCCTCATCCACACAATTCCATAGTTTCCAATTGTTATTACCACCCTTTTCGCCTTCATATCTGCGTCCCCATCACCTCATATTTGGTACTATGCAAGATCTTTCTCACTATTCATCCACACAATTCCATAATGTCCAATTATTATCATCACCCTTTTCGCCTTCACGTCTCCGTCCCCAAGTAAAACTTCATATTTGGTACCATGCAAGGTCTTTCTCAGTCCCTACTACTTTCTACCCTTTTCTTTCCAATCTTAGAAAAGGTCCACTCAACTTCGCAATTACCATTTGTTTTATGAATCTAATTTGTAGTTGTTCGAAAGTCAACAAAAAACCGACAGTTACAAGTCATACTAATTAAAGTGGGTGTATGCAGCCAAACAACAGTACCTACATACCTATCGAATATAATAGAAGCAACTGTTACATTTAGTCTCCGATATTAATTTTAAGCATGTAATTAGCGCTGGTAGAAAGGCTCCGCTGTGTGCTTTGGTTCTCTTTCTCTTTTAAATTACCTACTTTTATCGTGGTCCGGTTATTTGTAATGCGCATTAGCATATCTCCATAATAAAATTTACATATTTATATGAGTCTTTCAAGGAAATACTCGCAATCAGCGGCCATGTAGATTTCAGTCAATAATAAGGAACAATGTGACCTGGAATGCCACGTTTCTTATTTTCGTGCCAGAATTACACGTTTATTATTATACTTATATTGTGTATTTATTTGGCAATGGCCCAAGAAATCCCTAACTGAAACCATTCATATGTAAAAGAAAATAAAATCATAGCCTTAAATACCCACGTTCGTGAGAGAACAAAATTGTTATTTTAATTGAAAGAAAACATTTTAATTTTCCGTTAAACTTAATACAAGCAAGCTATTATGACCACAAGTAAGCAAAGGTACTTCCAAAAGTATTTAATGAATTCGTTTTTAGCACATCAAGTAAAACTAAAAAAACTTTGGCTGCAAAAATTTTTAAAACTTTAGCATTAGATAAATTACAGAATTGAAATCATCTAACAAAAGAAGAGTTAATTGGTTAAATATTGGAATTGGCAATTCAAATACTCATTTCTACTTAAAGAACGCTGACGCTTAAATTTTTCGATCATAGCCACTAAAAGCCATACTCTTTTATTCAAAAAAAAAGGCGTGGTATAGCTGCTGCAGCGGACACGATTAGTATTATATCAATCGAATATTTTTTTTTTTAACAAAGTATCGTGTATGTGCATAACAAAATTAAAAAATCTCCGATTGGAAAACTTTTGCAGAGAGATAAAATTAATCGAGAAAAATATAAATAACATTATCCAAATAACATTATCATTCGAACGTACGAAACCCTAACCCAAAAACAAAATTTAACATTGTAGTTGAAAAAGAACGTTCTCTTATACATTCAAACTGCAAATATGTACGCATACACTTTTGTCGAAAGATTTACCACATTCTGTTCAGACCACAGACTTCTTATTAATTTTCCTGTAATTTATAAGTAATGAACTGTTTTTTTCAAAATTTTAGGTCCAGTAGTTTCGAAAATAAGGGGGCAGAAATGGTCAATTTCCACCTATTTTCTAAAATAAGTTTAGAACTATTTATTTTAAAATAATACAACTAAAGTGTCGTGTTTTGGCGTTGGGGTTTGAGCTATTTTGTTTGTTCTTCAAAATCTTGAATTAAAGTGTTATTCCAGCCGGTATTGTAGGTAAATTTAGAAGACACTTAATACTTGAATTCCTTAACACTTTTGATACCCACAGATGAAGACAATTTTGTTTCTTGAGTGATCCTAGTAATGTCAAAAGTTAGTTAGCGGCAACACCATTAACCAGTTTTACTTAATAGCCACTTTCAGACAACCAGGAGGTACACAATAATATTATAACTTACAATTAGTAATACTAATAATATATATCTATGGTTCCCAGCGGATGTACATTTGTAATTTATAATAGAGTGATCATCATATTATATCCTGATCGTGAGTAACTACGGCTCTGTTTGTAATGCAAATTGTAGATATCCATCTCCTCGGTTAATAACCCCTTCTAGAATTAGATGACGTCTAATTAAAGGATAGAACTCCGCCTTAGGCCTATCTTGAGCATTCATGATGGTGTCATTTAATCGGAAATTTTAATGTATAAAAATCACGAAACTGATTGATCAGTTGAATGCATGTAAATTCGCTTGCAGGGTCATAAATATTAGATAGGATGGTACTGGAACAATGTCTTAAACAACCACAAAGAAAAGGTTCCTTGACTGACATATGTAAAGTGCTATATTGCATTAGCAAGGCATCCATCCCTCCAAATTTGAACGGGTTCAAACAATATGTGTATAATTTGCAACACATGGATCTGGTATGTTTAATCCCTAGACAAAAATTTCAGTCTCTCTCCAGTCTCTCAGCGTCTCTCACAGTATCTCAGTTATTGCCTAGGTGTTTTTATGGATCTCTCACAGTCTCTGTATGAGAGACTCTAACTATAAAATTGTTAATTCAGAAATTCGAGTCTCTCACAGAGAGACTGAATGAATAAAACTGTAAAATTGAGAGACTGGAGTCTCTCGTAGAAAGACTAGGATCTCTGATATATGTTAAACTTAGAAAATTTTAACCATGTCTATCGAGACACAACTTATTGAGAGATTCGAGTCTCTCGTTCAGAGACTGGATACGAAATGAGGATCTTTCTATGACCGATTCGAGTCTCTCGTTCGGAGACGCTAAACAGTTTTTTTGACAGGCTCTCGACAGTCTCTCTCAGCGACACCAGAGAGATTCGATGAGAGATGGAAACTCGAGTTTCGCTTTCAGAGACTCCGAGAGACTGAACATTTTTATCTCGGGAATATAAATAACCAAACTTTTTCCATAAAATTGACAATATATAAGTAAATGGCTAGATTTTACTCGCAGCTTCGCTAGTACCGATATCTTTTTTATTGGTTTTCATATAAAACTATTTAAAAATTGAAAATAATATTTAGATTACCTGTATATTTCAATTAAAATTAAAAAATAAAAGGCATGCACATTTGGATTTGTTAAACTCTTTTACTAATGTCAATAGGCCGAGTTGATATGCCGGACGACCACATATAACTCATTTCAAACGTAGTTCATAGGCTTTCACGGCCGGCGTATATCGATACGGTGTTTCCTTCCGGCCTTTTTTGGCCGTGGTCCGTGGAATTTAACTTTTCCAAACGTTTCGCCGTTCTTTGCTGACGGCATCTTCAGTGGTGACTGGGTAGATGTTGAGTCGTAACTAATTAGTTACTGTTTTTGTCTTGCTCATGCATAATGTGTATTCGTTCTATTCACGCATCGCACCTCTAACCGTTTGAAATAAGTTGTAAAACTAATTTTTCTATCTATCTGGATAAAAGGTGCCCTATATCCTTTCTTATACCCCTAACAATGTGTACACAAAATTTCATGATGATCGGTTGAGTAGTTAATGAGTGAATACGTAACAAACAAATAAACAAACAAACAAACAAACTCACATTCGCATTTTATAATATATATTAGTTAAGATTGTAATGGCCGTGAGTATAAATTTTGCTTTTATTTTCTGTGAAAATGTATTAAAAAAAATGATGGTACATTTCAAAATTCAAACAAACATTTTAGGATAATGTAATCCATACAGAATGAATTTACACGTTTAAACGAATTTTCCGTATCAGGTTTTCTAATACTAACTTCCAGACTATTTCTGCTTAACGACAAAAAACTTACCCTCCCAGGCACGTTGATTAAGGTAATTTAATTAAACTTTACAGCAACAGACCTTTCAATGTTTCTCCGAGTTCATATCGAACCACCATTTTAATTTGGTTTTGCCTTAAATTACACGGACTTAATTTCTGTAGCGACAATGCGCAACTGATTGTCGTCATTATACCGACAACGATATCAGCAGCTTCTACTATATTTTTATTTAGTTACTGTCTGTATTGGTATAAAAACTGCGCGGGAGAAATGAAACAACTAAAAAAGTTAATAATAACCAATATAGGTAGGTACGTACTCCCTTAGGTAAGTACATCAGTATAAGCATAAACCTGAACACTATTTATAATAAATACATAGGTAATTGGTAATACAGGTACTAGAATTCAATATTCTAAAACCATACCAATAACCAATGAAGTCTACAAATAAGTACTGGGATCCGTCAAATGGGCATACACCATCTGGTGGCAAAATTTATAACTCGAATGAGGGAAAAATTAACATAGGAACTGTGCACGCAAATTCTAAAATTGTTTATTAAACTAATAAAACACAAAAATTTTTTTGATGATGGAGTCGACGAAGTTTTCTTCTAAAGTTAAATCAAATAAAAAGTTAATATGTTCAGTGAAAAGCTGCAATAGCACTTCAGACATAGATCTTCACTCTTCACCTTCATTAACTACTTTCCAATAAAAACTAACCGTTTCATATATGTAAAAAATTTATTCGGAAAATTAGAAAAAAAAGTAAACTAATAGAAGCTTGGATGAAAGCAGTAGGTATCAAAGAAGTGAATTCCGGAATAAAAATTTGTTCACGTCATTTTAATGCACATGATTATATTTCAGCAAGTATTTACCATCAGCCATAACCTTAATATTTAAAACTAGAATCATACTAAAATTATAAAGTGAGAAATTATTTATTCCTGTGTAATTGATTTAACACAATTCTAATGATACGATATAAGTATTTTAAGGTTAAGAACCTACCTGCTGCAATACAACAAAGTTGCAATAATGTGTTTGCAACGCTCTGTTAAATCGGCTTTGCATGTGCAAGTCATTGATATGATATTGCTTAAATCACCCAGAATCACCTCACCAATTATATAACGTGAATCACTTTTTAAATCCGAGATTTGTAAAAAGTAGGCAGTAAACTTGACGGAACTTGAAGGCTAGCTTCCGGATTTGTTATTTCCGAATTTTATATTGTGATTGGCATTAAAAACACGCTCACCTTCAACGAAATTTCCTTTCCGAGGCTTTGTGTCAGCCCAATCACATATTGTGTCAATACTTATCATTTTATCGTAATTTAAAAACTTGGAAATTGCACGGTACACTATAGGAACTACGATAAATTTTCCCTAATCGGCGCCATGTTTTTAGGCTCCTCCCATTTGACGAATCCCAATAAATTATGACCATGAATTAATAAAACGCACAATTTCATTAAATCATAATAAATAATTCATAAATGCAATGGTGGAATTTTTTAAATCAACCATTTAATTTCTGTCATTTACTGTTCGTAATCACTAATCCGTCAGCAGGAAATCAATATGTTTAAAATTACGATTTTTTATGCGAGACCACGAGATTGCTGGATTTGTTGGAAAAATCGTAGTTAATAAAACCTGCAAACATTATTTCTGTAAGACAATCTGCATGTCCTTTTACGCGATTGGAAAGGAGTAGATAGGAGTACACGCCAATACAAACATAAGAGTAACCTACAAAATAAACACAGTTCATACTGTTAGTTTTTCGTTTTGTTTTCAAATAACTGTTTTAGTTAATAGGAATAATCACCTGTTCATTTTTAATATTCTTATTACTTAGGTACACTTTGTTCGCAATAAGTAACTTAAATACCAATTTCGTATTTAAGAATGATATATCACTTGAAAAAATAAATAATGCATGTTCTGGGCGTAACTTTTATGTGTCGTTATTGCCTTCATACCTCTTAGTCCAGTAAAGGGAGATTTGATAATCGTCCTGAAAGATAGCAGGCTGATTTTTTGACGTATAAATCAAGCAGTATTTGTCAAAAAATGAAAATATTATATTCCAAACTATGAATATTTTTTCAAAATTAATATTATATATCCTGTACTCCACAAACCGTTTCAATTGATACAGCATAATGATACAATAACAATTGCAAATAATGAACAGATAGAAAAAATATAACTGGGATATCGTATAATATTACATTCCACAGTAAAAAAAGCGCTTTTTGGGTGGCATTTTTTGTAGTTATACTTCTTCTGACTTTTTAAATTAATTTTTTCAACCATTTTACATGAGCTAAAGTATGCTGAACTGTATAGGAAAAACGAAATATGTGCTGGGACACATAGTAGAAGTGAAACTTCAACGAACAAGTAGAAAAACGAATGGCAACAAAATTTTTACTTCAAGTTTTACGGGTAGGTTTTCAAATTGGACCAGTACATTAACAATTTGCCCGTAAAACTGGAAGTAAAAATTTTCATTTTTCCACTTATACATTTGCACAGACTGCAAATATAGGCAACCACGTGGAGAGCAGAAGTAAAACAACAGCAGAGCAGAGCACACGCCGTCGGGACTCTAGAGGACTCACCACGCGATATACCGTCTACCCCTTTCATGGGGCCGTAACGCTTTTTCGAGACAGAAAAAATCGTAATATCCCCGTCTATATTTAAGTTTCACTTCAAAAATAGATGCGTTGCGATACATTTGCCTTAATAATTGCCACATCATAAAATTATCTTCGCCAGAAGACGACGACGTCAAGGCTTATTATTACAAAAAAATGTAATAGAGAACTAAACGCTGGTGTGCGTGCTAGTTGCCGCATTTGTTAAAAATTAAACAAATGTTGAACGATATGGATAAGTAGTAAGACATTTAGCAGGCAACATTTGTACCTTAGGTGTGCGCCCTAGCTTAGTGTGTAGCCTGCTTTAGCGAGCACGTGGATTGTCTAAGTACGGGATCAGAACTAGTGGCTCCGGTCTCGACAGCCGTCGCAGTTCGCGGAGTGGAGCGAGTTTGTAGCGGCCATCAGTAAAGACTGCATTGCATGAACACATCATTACAATACTTCTCGAAAACATAGTTTAAATAAACACCTAATGATTATTATGTACAGGTTCAGTTTAATAAATATATAAACAGAAGTGTAGAACTTTTATCACGCCTGCATGAATACACGTACCTACTTTTTTTTTAGTTTTATTAGCTGTATTTTGGTACCTAATCGATAAATATGTAACTGTATGATACAAATTTTATATCAGTTAATATATACGTATACGTACACAATGATATTCTAGCAGTAAAATTAATTAGACGTTTGTCGCACTCAAAAAAAATTCATTCTTTTCTGATTAAATTTTAATTGTACGATTAGATAGAATCAAGGAAAGTCCCTTCATAGAGTAGGTATGCTTACAATACGTTTTACATGCTGCCATAAAGAGAAGTGACAGGTTGACTATCAAACAATGTAAGCATACATCAGCATTCTCTTGCTGTAACTTTATGACAAAAAAGAAATTAGTAAAAAATAAACAAATTCAGAAAAAAGAAGTATTGGCCGTGAATAGAACCCAGATCACTGGTGCGCCATCCGAGCATCCATACGACTAACTGACTGTGAACGTGTGAACCAACGTTGCTTCTTGCAAGCAATAGGGTCTATGACGTCACTGACGTTTTCCCGGTTCTTTCATCAAGAGAAGTTAACGGCTCTCTAGCCACTGCGTTAAATAAACCAAGCGTAAGTAGGTACTTTAATCCACCAATTGCCCGCTAATAAGTGTTCGTTTGACATTAGAAAGTAATAACAATTATATTTTTTTTTGTTTACTAGAAATGCAAATGAAGAGGTATTAGAAAGAATAAGGGAATGGAGGACTCTATGGAAGTTAATAAAAAATAGGCGAGATAGGTCGGTAAGACACCTTCTCAAGCATGAAGGTCTGGTCAGCCATATTAGAGGCAGAAACAGGAGTTAAAGAGGATTTGAGATAGACCTAGATTAGATTACTGTTCACAAATAGTTAAGGATGTGGAATGTTCTATGATGCAAATCATAAACTAGTAATGTAAATGACACATATGTGGAATAGGGCTACTATCATATGTGATCATTTTTAATTTACAATTAAGGATCTTGTTGCTTGGAGAAGGGAGTCTTTTAGCAAACTCTAGTCCTAATATTCCAATAGGCATATGGCTGTAATTTACATTTAAAAGAATAATAAAATAGGTAATAACTCTGAAAATACTCAAAACCACTTTTAGCATAAATACATATCAAATGTAACCAGATAGCTATAACTGAGAAAGCAGAAGTCCCTTTTTTTGTTCTGCACAGATTTTTTGTGTGTATGTATAGTAATTTTGGCGAGCATAACACCACCACATATTGCATATTAAGCCAATGTACGTGAAATAAAATTCAACCCTTATAAAAGTATGCACATGTAGTATGTAAGTATACAATATGTCAGTTTGCATACAATTAAACAATTTGTTGTTGGTAGGTATAATTCATGACATAGCGTACCTACCTATAGTAGGTACATTATGAAACACAAAAATAAAAAAACAATCCATTGCTGCCATTTGTTACTCTTGTGAAAACAACGATTCAACTCGCATTGTTACACAACTTTTAAAAACCATTGTATGAATTAACTAAGACTTAATTGTATGTACTTTTAATACGTGATAGGTGCATATATACCTACAGGTAAGGCAAAACGTTCACCGAACTGTGTCGGCATTTTTTTTTAAGCAGCACGAGCGAAAATACTATTGGTGCACGTGTGAAATCTATTTTTTCACATTTAACTAGAAAATATCACCTGCTTTTTTGATAACTGCCATAAACTAACCGATCTCTCAAAATCTTTTAAACAGGAAGGGCTACAAATTTCATTTATTGAACTTATTATATTTGTACGAATTTTCCTCTGACAGAAGATGATTACATGTACTTAACCAACATTTTGTTTGTTTATTACTATTTCACGCAATAACTACTCATCCAAACATCAGGAAATTTTGTACACACATTGTCAGGGGTACAGAAAAGAACAAAGGGTACTTTTTATCTAGAAAAAAAAATAGTGTTCTCGAGGAATAGAAAAATTAGTCTTATGTGGTATTCAATGATCTCTGACACGTAATAAAAGTTGTTTGTATTCCTATGTTCGGTTACAGGTAAGGTAAAAATATTACTGAAAAATTGCACATCTCTTTGACGGCATCTCTTATTTTTACATTGCAAGAGAAAAAATGACTAATTTAGTGAACGTATGGAATACATTTTTTTGAAAATCGTTAAACTAGCCGAAGTTTCTAGAAGTTTTGAACAAATCGTAATTGGATTTATTGGACTTATATACGAAAATGTGACTGAATGTATTGGGTTGTTCGGAAAGTCATTTCGTTTTTTCCCGACAGAGGATTTAATTGTATTCTTTTGCACCCAACTTCACATTTAAGCCGTATAATTTTTATATGCTTTGAGAGCTTTTATAGCAAGGCTTGTGTTTGAAAAATTCCAATTAATTCTACGAAGTAGTTTTTGGTTGGTGCCCTTTTAAATATGGAGAGCTATAAGCAGCATTTTCGACATATCTTACTGTTTTACTACAGAAAGGGTAAAAATGCTGTTCAAGCCAGAAAGAAATTGACTGATGTGTATGGAGAAGGTGTGTTGACAGTACGCCAGTGCCAGAACTGGTTCGCTAAATTTCGATCCGGCAATTTTGATGTCGAAGATGCACCACGGTTGAAGCTGATAAAGACGCGATAAAGGCATTAGTTGATGTGAACTGGCGAATAACAACACGTGAGATCGGATTGAGGTTAAATTTATCAAATTCAACAGTTTATGACCACTTGAAAGGCCTGGGAATATCCTCGAAGCTCGATGTATGGGTTCCCCATGTTATCACAGACAGAAATCTGTGTCGCCACATTGACGTCTGGGATTCGCTTCTCGAACGTCACGAAAATGATCCGTTTTTGAAGCGCATCATCACCGGGGACGAAAAAGGGGTGTACACAACAACGTCAAACGCAAGAGGTCATGGAGCAAAAAAGATGAACCGACTCAAACCATTTCCAAAGCCGATATTCACCAAAAAAAGGTGATGCTGTCTGTTTGGTGGGATTTCAAAGGAATCGTTTTTTTTTTAGCTTTTACCGGATAACACAACGATTAATTCGGAAGTCTACTGTCATCAGCTGGACAAACTGAATGATGCACTTCAACAGAAAAGGTCAGAACTAATCAACAGGAAAGGTGTAGTGTTTCACCAAGACAACGCGAGACCTCACACAAGTTTGGTCACTCGCCAAAAGCTTTTACAGCTTGAATGGGATACACTGCTACACCCACCATATTCTCCAGACCTGGCACCATCGGATTATCATTTGTTCCGGTCACTCCAAAATTTTTTAGACGGTAAAACCTTCACCTCAATTGAGGAGGTCAAAAACCTCCTCGATCAGTTTTTTGCCAGCAAAGACCAAAAATTTTATGAGCGTGGAATTATGCTACTACCAGAAAGATGGCAAAAGGTGTTGGACTAGAACGGTTAATATATAATTTAATAAAGTATTTGTTTATTATACGAAAACTGTCTTTTATTTCCACAAAAAAAAACGAAATGACTCCGAACAACCCTATATTTGTAGGAATTTTCTTATGTCACATCGTATTTTTCAAAAGACGATGCCGTCCTAGTGAATTCATGTAATAGAATATTCTTACGTTCGGTTGTCAACATGGTACTAATGTATACGGATAAGGCAATGCGTTTATCGAACATAGAAATTACAATTTTCTTTGCCGGATTTTTTCTACGTCGCACAAGCGAAAATGCATAATTAGTGTACGTGTGGAATATGTTTTTTCAACCACATCTATTTGAAAATATCTCTTGTTTCGCTAAATACTCTCGTAAATTAACTGACCTCTCAAAACGTTTTGAACAAAGCTCAACTAACCCTCGAAAGCTTTAAATTGTATTTATTGTAATATTTATTGTTTTATTATTTATAAATTGAATAGGATTTATACGAATTTTCCTATACCACGACGCATTTTTCAGAAGGTGAGCCGCCTTTGGACGATTGCATGTTACAAAATATCCCTAAAATATGTTCAGATTCTCTATTCGCCTGGTAAGTACATGCACACGTACCTATTAGTACTCCTTGCCACTATTCCTGAAGCAATAAATAATCCAATGTGGACACTTTATCAAAACAATAATGTGACTTTTTATGATCAACAACACTTTATTTCAATTTCCCCGTTTTAAAGCATGTTAAAAATAACCTCACTGCTCCAAACTCAATCTAACAATAGCAGCAACAGCACAAACTTTCACTACTTATTTTCCAAACTTGCCACTGAGACGTGTTTTTAAAATAAGCACTACACTAACTAAATCTGTTTAATGAGCAGCCGATCCGACTATAATATAACCGCCGACTTATAACTAAACGAAACAAACATATCGCGTTATTAGTGCCTACTAGCGTTCTCTTACTAATGCCTGAATATTAACTAATGGACATTCAGAGCAGCACGCGAGGAAAAACAAAGAACCGTCTAGCGAATGCAACGATGGAAGGGGAAAGAAGAGAAGGATGGAAAGGAAGGGCGGCAGAAAGGGTGCAAAATTAATTAACCAGAGGCCTAATCAAGGGTTCCGACGGCATAGGCGTAGTTAGCGTGTATAGTAAAGAACGTCCACACAATATATGCATGTATAATACCTCTCGCAACAGCTGCTCACACCAACTGCCGTATGCCCGTTCTACACTGCAGTTTTATTTAACTGGTAGTATGTACCTGGGTAGTGGTGGACTGTTGTGGAACTTGAACGTCGATTTGTTCGCGCGAAAAGAAAAAACAACGGCATGTCGTCCGGAAATTAAAATTAACATTTTTTTAAACAATATTTTCATAAACGTAAGCACAAAATAAGAGTAAATATATGCAGAAAATGATTAATAAATAATTACAAAAAGGGTAGTGTTTCACATGAGAATAGATCCCATCCGTCCGCGAGGCCAAATTTCAACTTCTGAACGTATTCGAATGCGTACGATTTGTTCCGATTGTAACAGTTTTATGTTTCTGATTGTTTTAAAATGTCAAAAATTGAAGTTAATTCATTCGTGAAAGATTGTATATTATTTGATTTGAACGCAGATTGATAGAATTTCTAACTCACCCGATTTCTAGTCATAAAAAGTATAAAACGAGACAAACTTTAATCTAAATTCAATACTAACACCTTGCAAATACTTTCAATCCACATAAAGAACTGGTAAACTAATAACCTAAATTTTATCACACTTTAAATATCTTTCCATAGAAATCAGCAAACCTTTAAATAATGAATACCTAATATGCATATACCTAAAGTGCGCGACTGGTTCTGTAAACGTTGAACTTGTTAAGAACCATAGTCTTATCACCAACTTTCAAATAAAAGAAACGAAAGGCAGGAAGTAGTTCATTCGTTCTAACGTTATAGATATAATGTCGCAGACTGAGAGAAAACTAAATATTTACAAATTTTTGTTTCAAATACAATAAAATTCATATATTTAAAAAGACAAATTTATGAACAAAATTATTTCAATAATCACCGTACTCAGGTAAAATTTGTAACAAGTTCTCAAATGGTCAGAAGACCGTCAACTGTAAAAGTGAAAGTATAAAATATGAATTTCAAGAAAAAGACAGTTGACATTTACCAGATATTTACTATTATTGCATCAGTATTTCATTTTCCTTCTTGGTGCCTTGATATACAGTCATCTTCCTACAATGCAGCAACTTCCTGCTTGGTTAATGATTTATCGGAAATACTTATGATGAGCTCATAAGAACTTCAAAATTAGTTCGAAATCGTGATCCAAAATTTTTTTGTGGTGTGATTACTAAGAACAAGGTTGTGTAAACTCTGTTTGTGGCTCTTCGAAAAGTCTAAATTAAAAACATTTTAATCTATTACGTTATTTTGGCCATGCACCAAAAAAGAAGTCACTTAAAAATTAAAAAAAATTATTGTAAAAAAAGTAACTACAGTATCATCTCATCAAGACTTCACATGAAAATAGTATTTTTATTATTAATAATAATTATCTTAATTATGGACGAAAATACATAATATGGTTATATGGGGGTGAAGATAACATGAGACGAACGTTGTAGACGCCACAGTGGTGGCAGGCCTTGAATCAATTCATAAAGCCTAACAACCACTTCGGCTTTCAAGATGAATGTGGATGCCAACCGTTCGGGGACCAACTTTTGGATGGTTATTAAAACCGATTCGACATAGCAATGTAATCTTTCAATAATATCAATTTAATAATTTCGTTACATACATTTTCTTTTTAAATATCACAATAATTAAAATGGCTTTAATTTTTTAAATTGAACAACGAATTAATTTAATTACATATATAAACCAGCAACATTGTAAAAAAAAGTTGTAAATAAAGTTAATCTACTTAAACTATATATCTAAGTATGAAACACGACCATGTGTAAATGTTAAGTAAGAAATTTGAATACACACTGTAGAAACATTGAATTATTTAGAGTTTTATATAATAAAAATCAGTACCAATAAAGAAACACTTAAACATTTTCATAATGCCTTTATTTCGTCAAAACATTAACTTCTTTAGACGAATTGAGTATTTACTACTGAATATAATATCTGAATGAGTAACTTAAACAGGCATTACAAATATTTGGGGGGTGGTATTCAGTTAATATTTCAAGGTTCTCTAAGAGGGTTAATTTTTGTCCTCTATTACATACACGCAAATTTCTAAATAATCGTTAAAACAATGTCCTTCATCATTAGTAAAGATTAAATCAGTTTTGTTCTTTAAATAACTATACTTCGTTTAGTTTCTCTAGCGATGTGACTTTTAGTTTGACAGGCGCAAAGTAGAAAAGAACAGCACTAGGTCAGAAAAGAAAGGAGACAACTCTCGGCCAAACTCTTAACCAGTGAGGAGCGTATACCCGTACATTACTGCACGGAAAAATTGACCATTTTATCCAGTACAATTGCATTGCTTAAATGTGCTGTTATTGGTACCAATTACTACTGAAAATATCAACAAGATGTTTATTTATATTTGAAGACATATTAAAGGCTTTAACGCTTGTTTTCGACTCGCACTACTATTCATGATTGAACAAAACTTTTGGCAGGTACTGTATGAAAAAGTATGTTTAATGAACAAGAGTCGAGAGTACAATGAGCTTTTTTCTCCCTACATACGATTTTGCCAGCGCCCATCTAAAATATTGGAAGGGGCACATCGCTAGAGAAAGTAAATGAAGTATATTTTTGTTTTTTAAAATTTCTGTAGATTTTTCGAATATAAACTTTACAACAAACTCCTGACTGTTTTTATTTATTTATTTTATTTCCAAATAAAAAGCTTCTGAAAATCTTTAATAAATGTTTCTTTATTCGTATATTTAGAAATATTGTAAAATATTTTCTAACCAAGAAGCTTCTTTGCCATTTAGTTAACAGGTAGCATATTAGAACGTACTTGTACCTTTTGAAGCTACTAACCGTTTCAATAATAAACCAATTCCTAGAAACGCCAACTACCGAACAGGGATACATAACGAAAGCATCCTTTCTTCGTTCTAACCGGAAGCATGCTAATGCTGTATGGGCCATTGGCCCTAAAACTCCCTCTGCTTTACTTTTCGGATGAGATTACGTATTTTCACACAACAATTTTTAAACTTTCCTTCTCTTCCGTATAGCCGTATTTATAAAACAAGCCAAGTATAATCCTCGACCACTATAAATTTTTATTTTGTATTCTTTTATTAAAGAAATTTTAAAATCTATTATTTTAAAACAAACATTTCAACACATTACTTTTACATTCATTGAAAGACTTTAATTATAAAAGCAATTATACAATATTGAATTCCATTATAGGAATAGGTAAATTTACATAAAAACAAAAAGCATATTTATAGGGTGCTCTACCGGACGTGACCTAACATAATAGCGTAGATACTATCATTGTTACTACAGTAATGGAGAATTAATTAAATGGAGAAATGCCCTTTTTTTTTAATGGTTCAGGTTTTAACTTTAATTTGATTTTTTTTTTCAACCAGTTATATCCTAGAAACATACACTAACTTCAATTTTTTTTGTATTGGATTTTTCACATTTGAATTAATTGTTTTCTGAATATGTGAATAATGTGATAGGTATGCCGCATTGGAACACTAAAATTATTAATAAAGCGAATTCGAAGCTGCTCTCAACATATCCCAACATAACGTATTGGTATTTCTTTGTTACAATAACAAGTTCAAATACATATAATATTAATACAGCACATAACGTACATTTCAGAAGCAAATCCTCCCTACCATAATTATGAACGTAAAATGCAATCTATTAAATATTAAATTTATAATATTTACATTTACTTATGTAAATTTTACTCCTTAAAGATATACACTAAATTTGTCTAAACAGTTAAAAATAAAAATCCTACAAAAACAATAAACCAGAAGATTATTCCATGATCAACGACCTACATATTAGTCTATCATAACGATCGAGGAATTATTAAGTTAAGTGTGTTAAGATAATAAAAATCAAAAGTTCAAGCACAATTTCGAAATTGCCGTTTTTCGATTTTTTTTCTATAACTGCAGAATTAAAAGTAGGTGTATAGATCAGGGGTGGGCAACCTTATGTGTAGTGAACGCCAAATTAAGGTTTACTCTATGTACGTGGGCCGGAGTAGATAATTGACAAATTCTTGTTACCTATAAGTTTTTTTTTTTTGAAATTATAAAACATAGTTAATTAAGAACTACGTTTATTTTTCGTATCATATATAATGAATTCCGACCCGACGGGACTTGAACCTTGACGAAACTCTGGTACAAACTAGAGTCGGTGGATCGGCTTGCGAGTTTCGATGATTTAGGGAGCCGAACCATAGGTTCAACCATAATGGTAGGGTTCTTAAAGAGAAACCAGACTAAGACAAGTCCCTGAAAGAGGGCAGCAACTCTTTCAGTACTCAGGGTGGCAGAGATCACGAGGATCGGTATGGCACTCTGATGCACAATACTGCGATGTGGAAGGCAACGGGAAACCACCACATTATGATCCCGAG
>NW_020442462.1:1228163-1231275 GCF_000699045.2 Agrilus planipennis | reverse complement strand
CGGGAAGGCATTTATGCGCATGTCCATTAATTTCTGCGCATGCGCTCAATGACTAACAGTATTGCCTCGCAATTGAAAAACGACTGAAAAAAGCCATATCTTCCCTATTTCAAAGCACGTAAAACGAGCTTTCCGCGGCAACATGACAAAAAAAAACTTTTTCAAAAGCCCTAACAATATACGTTCTTGGTCTTTTATTATAAGTCGAAATTAAGTAAGATGAAACCAAAATTTTATACAGATATAGATAGCACTAACTGTAACTAATCTTAAGCATAGTGGAGAAAAAGACGAACCATTTTTGTTAAGCCTCAATATGAGGAGGTATGCACATATTTTCTTTTTCATGTTGTGTAGATACTTTCTGAGTATATTTATCGATAGAGTGACTCAAACTAACCTCATGTAGCGGCTCCTGCGAAGTTAAAGTTTGCCCGGCTCTGACCTAGTCAATTACTACTAATTACCTCTTGTTTGTTTAAATTATTCAGATTTGTAATACATACTAATCCAGCTGACATGCAATTTCGTATAAATTAATTCTGTAGTTTATTATTTCTTAATTGCTATTACTTGCTATTACAAGAACTACTATGATGTCTTCTTACATATAACAATAACAATAAAGATTAAATTACAATTAAATCAAACAATTTGGGAATATTATTTAAAACTTTATTAAAAATCGATACATATTTCGCCTTATAAGGGCATGTCCATCATACAGGGTGTGACAGAAATAAGTGCAAAGCTTATAAGAGGTGATAGAGCACTATAAAACATGAATATTACACTGCACTTCATCAGCTGGTGATTATCAGCATCAGTGTAGTATTTGTTTTGTGTTTTTTTGCTTATTTATTGTTTATTTATTACATTAAATTAAGGGTTATTAAGGGTATTTATGTTAACAGCCAACCGTAGTTGCCGTTTATTCTTTTAACGTTTAAACCTTGTAACAGGCAATCGATATGACAGAACAGTACATACATATTTACTGATTTGAATTTTATCGACGACACTGTAGAGACGACAAAATACTCAATAAATAAGAAGACAATCCCCAAAATAGTATACGTACATGAAATAGTAGTGAACGTTGACTCATCTCATGTGACAGTGTGGCAAATTCTAAAGAGACGAGTTTCTTCACTCTTATCATTTGCAGTCAGTGCACTGATTTTCAGCCGCGTGTTTTTGTGTCGGTGGTTCCGAAAGGAAAATGCCGCATAGCGTAATTTTTTCATAGGGTGTTGTTTACTGACGGACTTGCTTCACGTGGGAAGGAATTTTGAATCGGTATGACGCAAATTCGCATGTCGTACATCCTTTTTGTTACACCAGACCTCTATGTTGCCAATTCACGTACAGGTCCGGCTTCGGATTGGAGATGATTACGATTTTCTTAAAAAAAAATACCCTTAAACCACGCTGTATAACTTACTGTGCGATTATTTATTGCATCTAGTTTAAACCTTCCAAAGTTTGGCATTTATTTCTATTATATTTTTGGTTAACAGGTCAGGTAAAGTTGTAGTTTTAGGTTGTTATAGATCTTGCCATTGTTTTGAACAGGTGTTTAAGTACAACTGTTGAGAACTGATACTGAAAGTCAACCGCCCGATCAATCAGTACGTCATTGAAACCACGTATTTTTTTAAAATGCACTGCACCTGCACTCGAAAAAAATCAATTATTGGACCGTCACATACGTCGCGCTATAGAAATACGTTTCTTATTACTGTAGATGTAAATCATACACCTACACATGTATTAGTACTTATGTTTTACATAGAACTATTATGTCACTACATCGATTTATACGCTGCATATTTTGAAGTATTTTTTAAAGATGACGGAATTCTTTTAATTCCAAAAGTAGCTATTGATCTTTCTTTGCATTTTGTGCTATACTATTACATAATAAGCAGCAAATAGAAAAGACTAAAAGTAACTGCAAGGAAGATGAAGAAGACTGAACTTTGTGCTTGGTTAAAACAAAACAAGAAAAGGAAGCACAAACAGCAAAAGAACAACAAAAAACAAAATAGGGTTAACAAAGAAGAGAAAAAATTGGGAAAGGGGTGAAACCATTAAAGAGCTACTAAAGAAGATCTATAGAAAAGTGGAGGGAGATAATGAAGAAATGAAGGCAAGTTTAAAATAGACAAATTAGGTAAAGAAATGTGTAAAACGAAGGAAGAAATAGGAACACCTAAAAGTGATACATCAGAAGAGAAACGAAGATTGAGAAATTGAGAAGCTATTGGGCAACTAAAAAAAAGTCGAATTAATAAGTTTACCTATAAAAAAAAAGTTGGATAAAAGGCTGAACATAATGATTTTCGAACTAGAAACCTTAGAGGGAGATTGAAAAATGAGCAATGCAATTTTAGTGGATGAAATAGTCAATTTTTCCATGCAGTACTGTACGGATTATACGCTCCTCGTCGGTTAAGAGTTTGGCTGAGAGTTGTCTCCTTTCTTGTCTGGCCTAGTGCTGTTCTTTTCTACTTTACGCCGGTCAAACTAAAGGTCACATCGCTAGAGAAACTAAACGAAGTATACTTTAGTTAACTCATTGCACAACTCTACAGCATACGTTACATTCGTCGCCAACTTATCTGTCCATACACATTTTTTATCATTGCACGTTCTTTAGGAATCAAATGCGAAAATTTGTTTACTCTCTGAGTAGATTCATTTAAATTATCATAAGTACAATCGTGTACGACCGCCATCATCCTCAAGACTTCAAAGTCTAGTACAAACACTAAAAATTATGGGGTTGTCGTAAAGCAAATACGGTATAATGTGCTGCTTTAAAAAAAAAAAAAACTTTTGGGTGTTTCATTCCCACCAGCCGGTAATGCTGGTGGGCGGGCAGTCCTTCCGGACTATGCCGAAAGGCCCTCTTCAGCCTGCTTTCAGGAATCGTGGGAATGGGTGGGTGGTGGTTCGAGTGAGAAGGATTAGACGGACGAAATGAAGACAGAAGAGAGTGAAAGATTATCTGTGGAATATTACTGCCTCAGCATTTGCCTAAGTGATCCAAGGAAACCACAGAAAAACTTGGACCAAGGCAGACGGACCCGGAATCGAACCGGCGTCC
>NW_020442462.1:1216950-1223593 GCF_000699045.2 Agrilus planipennis | reverse complement strand
TCTTGTTCATTAAACATACTTTTTCATACAGTACCTGCCAAAAGTTTTGTTCAATCATGAATAGTAGTGCGAGTCGAAAACAAGCGTTAAAGCCTTTAATATGTCTTCAAATATAAATAAACATCTCGTTGATATTTTCAGTAGTAAATGGTACCAACAACAGCGCATTTGAGCAATGCAATTGTAGTGGATAAAATGGTCAATTTTCCGTGCAGTACTGTACGGATTATACGCTCCTCACCGATTAAGAGTTGTCTCCTTTCTTTTCTGGCCTACTGCTGTTCTTTTCTACTTTGCAGCGGTCAAACTGAAGGTTACATCGCTACAGAAAGTAAACGAACTATAATATGTCTCTAATTAGCCCTTCATGCCTGGGAAGGTGTCCTATCAGCCCATCTCGCCATGTCCTCTGTTCTCCTATTCTTTCTAATACCTCTTCATTTCTAACCTTCTCTATCCACGGTATCCTCATCATTCGCCTATAACACCACCATAGAAATGACTTATTTTTAGAGAAGACGACTCCACCCTGATTTATCCTCTGGTTTATATTCCTACAACCTACTTCTTCCGTCCTGACTTATCCGACTTCCTAGATACTAAAAATAAGCCACTTCTTCTAATTTTTCGTCTCCAGTTTTGAATTCGCCTTAAAAATATCCCAACCTGCGATATCAAGCACAATTTTTTAAACGTGTATTATACTTTCCCTTTTTCTAAAGCTTCTTAAACTGGTCTTTCTTTCGTTTACATTTTTAAAAAACAATAACGTCTGAAGACTGCCGTGAGTACAAAGTTATTCCCTGTTGTAAATTCCCAGTCGCAGGGAAAGTCGGAGGATTCGGAGAGGATAACGCTCAAACTGTAGTTAATCTTTTCATCAAAGACACTTCCACGTAATTTAATTCCATTCAGAGGGAGGAAGAAATACCCTTCAAGTAGCGGTTTACACAATTCCATTTCGACGCGAGAGACGTAAGATGACTTGAATCCCGTTTGAAATAATTACTCTAGGCGCACGTATGTATGTATCTATATCGACCTGTCTGTAGGGTTCTGGAGAACGAGTTGTGACAGGACGTAGGGTTGTTTAATCGAAAACTACCTTCCGGAGGGGTTAGTAACGATGATACAAGTATGCTTGGATAAGGCGGTTTGTTTGCCCATATAGGAGTTGAATCAAAAATTCGTTAAAGGAAAATTGACTTACTACAGTAAAAGCTCTTTATTCGCGGGGTATACTTTCCATAAATATGCCGCGACTACAGAAAGCGTGGATATGGAATGGTAATTAGTATGGAATCGTAGGGGATAAGTTCTAAGGTTCCAAAATAAAACCAAATGTATCAGAATAAAATTAATTTATTGAGAAATTCGCAATTAAAATTAATCGTTATAATCACTTTTAGACAAGGGTTTAGTTTAGGTTTAGGTTTAGTGATTTTTTCTTGTTTTGAATTAGTCTACTCGGTTACATCTTTTATAAAAGTCGCCTTGGCACGAGTCAACAGTACTTAAAAGATTCCGATAAATTAAGGGGATTCAGTAGTACACGCGCCGTAGAGTAAAAACATGCTTATCGGTTCTAGATATCATGAGTTTAATGTTTGGAACAGAGATTTGAAATTTTGTAGTAATATAGATAAAGCTTTGTTCTAAAGCTTGTCGAAAGGCCATTTTTTAATTTCTATTGAAAATACGTGCCCTACAACAAGCATCAACTGTAAGCACCTGTAAAACTTTTAATGACCATATTATTGAAAACCAAAAACGTACCGAATTATTGTGAATATTTGTCTGTTATCATACAAAAAATTAGATATTTATCTAGCAACGTTAAATCACAATGTTTAGAATAGAAACCCATGTTTTCGGAAAAATTCATACTAGGCACGAGCGGTCTATTGCGGTCAATCCTCTTATTAAATGACACTGAATCCTTTTCTGTTTACCGATTATAACCGCGAATAATGAAAACGCGAATAAGGAAACCGAGAATAAGGAACCTTTACTGTAATGCAAAAGAAACTAATCTGACCCAGCCCGACTCTCCCCAAGTGCATAGCTATCCTAGGGCTAGATGCACCGGGGCTTCAACCGTCCAGGAACTCCAATCCCAGCAAAAATAATAATGGTTAAACAGATTTACTTCACGTTATCGTTGTCTTATTTTTGTCACTGTTTGTTATATTGGGTATCGTCATGTTGTACACTAGGTATAATAAAAAATAATTTTAATTGGGACCCAATAACATTTTGCACCTAGATCCTTAATTAACTACGCCATTGACCTCACTTAACCCAATGTTACTCCATAGAAAAATGTCGCTTAAACAGTAGGTTAAGCTAGATTCTTTTGCATGTGATTATGCTATGATTCCAATAGTACTTTTCAGTAGAGAGACAATTTTTTTTTCATTATAATAAGCTTATCACAACGTATATCGTACATTCAATTAATTTTGTACTGAAAACAGTATTAGGTACATTTTACGAAATTAATTATTTTCTAATTGAAATCGTTAATTTTGTGTTATGTAGCATGCAATTAATTATTACTATAGACTATTAAACTATTACTTTCGTAACAGAATTCAGTTTTGCTTACGAAAACACAAAAATGTTTTAAATGTCCTTTCTGTGCCTTCGTATTTTCAAGTAAGTATATACATTATACAATATAGAAATGTGCATTTATGCTTGCCACATTATTAGGACTGGACACAACCAAACAAATGTTTGCAGTGAACGGTGTCGAGACACATGCGGACCTGGACATTTGAACCTGGGACATTTGCAGACCTCTCCCTAATTATCGTATTTATTTGCAAGTACGGTGTAAGTAGAACGATTTGTGGTGAGACATTTGCGGATCTCTTTCTTATTATTAAGAAGAATCCTATATACATACCTAGTATATATACCAAAACACTTACCATTACGAAGACGTCCAATCAAAACAAAGAAGAGGAGAGTCCGGTTTTATGTAATAACAACTGTTGTGACACATTACCTCTGTGGTTACTGTATTTCTTGTTATTAAATGTTCATCATCAAAAGGTAATTTCGTAAATATTAATACTAGATGGACACGCACCTCCACTCCAATCTCTGACTACACCTTCATGCTTGAGAAGGTGTCCTACCAACCTATCGGGTTGTTCGGAAAGTCATTTCGTTTTTTCCCGACAGAGGATTTAATTGTATTCTTTTGCACCCAACTTCACATTTAAGCCGTATAATTCTTATATGCTTTGAGAGCTCATATAGCAAGGCTTCTGTGTGAAAAATTCCAATTAATTCTACGCAGTAGTTTTTGGTTGGTGCCCTTTTANTTCGCAAATAGTTAAGGATGTGGGCTGTTCTAGTTTTAGGGAAATGCGAAGTTTAGCTCAGGATAGGAAAGACTGGAGGTACGTGTCCAACCAGTCTTAGGACTGATGACGTTATGATGATGATGATAATGAATTATAATGAAATGAAAAAAAAATCGGTAAGTATTAACTACAAGATAATAAGTATAAATGAAAAAAATTTTAATTAACGCGATCTCTGATGCTGTATAGATTTTGACAATAATTCAATGTCTAGTTCGATTTGTGTAGTGCTTAAACGCAAGTTGTTTCCCAAGCCCGCGTTACTTATTTCGATTTTAGAAACTTCATTTTTAAGAAGAGCTGTTAACAACGGGAAGATGAGCCAAATAAGGAGTAAATGTACATTGCATTATCAACCAAATTCGGAAGTTCTTCAGCCGGCAGATTTCTATAAAATTCCTCCAAAGGTGTCACGTGAAACGTTTCTCTTAAATCCGTTCTCTCTTTGGGACTCAAAACTTTCAATTGAAAATCTTCTGGGGTGTTTTCGATTTCAGTGATGGAAAATGGTGAATTAAATAAATAACTTGCTTCTCGAATTCTTCAAAATGTTCTTCAAAGTCTGAATTATGATCTCTGAGTTCTGAACAAATTTTTGAGAATTATAATTGTTACTATGAATAGATAATGTTGGAAATTTTTGATTTTAAAAAAATTTATTATTCTTTAGAAAGGTTTCCCGGGCCGGGTTGTATCTTCACGAGGGCCGGAGTTGACTCGCGGGCCGTAGGTTGCCCACCGTTGGAATATATGAAAAAGGAAAATATGTTGCACTACACTTTTTCAATTTAGTATTCTATTCTCTATAACCAATATAGCCAGCCGATTATTAAATTTTTAATAATCGAATATCGATTGTATGAAAATAGTCCATCATACAGGGTGTGACAGAAATAAGTGCAAAGCTTATAAGAGGTGATAGAGCACTATAAAACATGAATATTACACTGCACTTCATCAGCTGGTGATTATCAGCATCAGTGTAGTATTTGTTTTGTGTTTTTTTGCTTATTTATTGTTTATTTATTACATTGAATTAAGGGTTATTAAGGGTATTTATGTTAACAGCCAACCGTAGTTGCCGTTTATTCTTTTAACGTTTAAACCTTGTAACAGGCAATCGATATGACAGAACAGTACATACATATTTACTGATTTGAATTTTATCGACGACACTGTAGAGACGACAAAATACTCAATAAATAAGAAGACAATCCCCAAAATAGTATACGTACATGAAATAGTAGTGAACGTTGACTCATCTCATGTGACAGTGTGGCAAATTCTAAAGAGACGAGTTTCTTCACTCTTATCATTTGCAGTCAGTGCACTGATTTTCAGCCGCGTGTTTTTGTGTCGGTGGTTCCGAAAGGAAAATGCCGCATAGCGTAATTTTTTCATAGGGTGTTGTTTACTGACGGACTTGCTTCACGTGGGAAGGAATTTTGAATCGGTATGACGCAAATTCGCATGTCGTACATCCTTTTTGTTACACCAGACCTCTATGTTGCCAATTCACGTACAGGTCCGGCTTCGGATTGGAGATGATTACGATTTTCTTAAAAAAAAATACCCTTAAACCACGCTGTATAACTTACTGTGCGATTATTTATTGCATCTAGTTTAAACCTTCCAAAGTTTGGCATTTATTTC
This sequence comes from Agrilus planipennis, assembly GCF_000699045.2. NCBI lineage: Eukaryota > Metazoa > Arthropoda > Insecta > Coleoptera > Buprestidae > Agrilus > Agrilus planipennis. Next base: position 1,218,563 of record NW_020442462.1, on the reverse strand, counting down.
TATTATATTTTTGGTTAACAGGTCAGGTAAAGTTGTAGTTTTAGGTTGTTATAGATCTTGCCATTGTTTTGAACAGGTGTTTAAGTACAACTGTTGAGAACTGATACTGAAAGTCAACCGCCCGATCAATCAGTACGTCATTGAAACCACGTATTTTTTTAAAATGCACTGCACCTGCACTCGAAAAAAATCAATTATTGGACCGTCACATACGTCGCGCTATAGAAATACGTTTCTTATTACTGTAGATGTAAATCATACACCTACACATGTATTAGTACTTATGTTTTACATAGAACTATTATGTCACTACATCGATTTATACGCTGCATATTTTGAAGTATTTTTTAAAGATGACGGAATTCTTTTAATTCCAAAAGTAGCTATTGATCTTTCTTTGCATTTTGTGCTATACTATTACATAATAAGCAGCAAATAGAAAAGACTAAAAGTAACTGCAAGGAAGATGAAGAAGACTGAACTTTGTGCTTGGTTAAAACAAAACAAGAAAAGGAAGCACAAACAGCAAAAGAACAACAAAAAACAAAATAGGGTTAACAAAGAAGAGAAAAAATTGGGAAAGGGGTGAAACCATTAAAGAGCTACTAAAGAAGATCTATAGAAAAGTGGAGGGAGATAATGAAGAAATGAAGGCAAGTTTAAAATAGACAAATTAGGTAAAGAAATGTGTAAAACGAAGGAAGAAATAGGAACACCTAAAAGTGATACATCAGAAGAGAAACGAAGATTGAGAAATTGAGAAGCTATTGGGCAACTAAAAAAAAGTCGAATTAATAAGTTTACCTATAAAAAAAAAGTTGGATAAAAGGCTGAACATAATGATTTTCGAACTAGAAACCTTAGAGGGAGATTGAAAAATGAGCAATGCAATTTTAGTGGATGAAATAGTCAATTTTTCCATGCAGTACTGTACGGATTATACGCTCCTCGTCGGTTAAGAGTTTGGCTGAGAGTTGTCTCCTTTCTTGTCTGGCCTAGTGCTGTTCTTTTCTACTTTACGCCGGTCAAACTAAAGGTCACATCGCTAGAGAAACTAAACGAAGTATACTTTAGTTAACTCATTGCACAACTCTACAGCATACGTTACATTCGTCGCCAACTTATCTGTCCATACACATTTTTTATCATTGCACGTTCTTTAGGAATCAAATGCGAAAATTTGTTTACTCTCTGAGTAGATTCATTTAAATTATCATAAGTACAATCGTGTACGACCGCCATCATCCTCAAGACTTCAAAGTCTAGTACAAACACTAAAAATTATGGGGTTGTCGTAAAGCAAATACGGTATAATGTGCTGCTTTAAAAAAAAAAAAAACTTTTGGGTGTTTCATTCCCACCAGCCGGTAATGCTGGTGGGCGGGCAGTCCTTCCGGACTATGCCGAAAGGCCCTCTTCAGCCTGCTTTCAGGAATCGTGGGAATGGGTGGGTGGTGGTTCGAGTGAGAAGGATTAGACGGACGAAATGAAGACAGAAGAGAGTGAAAGATTATCTGTGGAATATTACTGCCTCAGCATTTGCCTAAGTGATCCAAGGAAACCACAGAAAAACTTGGACCAAGGCAGACGGACCCGGAATCGAACCGGCGTCC
>NW_020442462.1:1208510-1215913 GCF_000699045.2 Agrilus planipennis | reverse complement strand
TACATTTCTAGGCATGTAAATATTTATATAGTCATTCTTAAACAATATTCAAAGGTAAAACTAATGAAAAATACATAAAAATATTGAGAAAGTTATATAAAACATTATTTAAATATCTTTATCAATAGGCTAGGTTAGGTTAGGTTATCGGGTTTTGTTCAAGTGACCACCCTCTTTCGATCCCCCACCTCCACCCGCTTGAAAATATGTTTTTTATTGAATTTCATTTGAATTATAGTGTATGAAAATTGTCAAAATAATCAACTTTCAACCCCCACAACCTTTTATGGGTTATACTCAGGTGACCCTCTTTCGACCCCCCCTACCCCCTTTTTATTGGGGGTGAGACCGCCACGAACTTTTTATGGTACAGTGGTAGGGGAGACCTCTTCTTTCGATCCCACCCAAAGGGGGTGGAGGGCCATCATCTAGACATTTACCTAGTTTTATACCATGTATTTAATAACAATAACACATTCTTTTCTTATTTTGCGTATAATACACTGAATTATGGAGCTTCATCAAATAGTAATTTACACGCTACTGAGTGATTACAGCTTGTGAATAAAATTGTAAGTTGTGTAGGCTCTGTTGCCAAGTTTTAACGGAGATTTATCCGAATAGTTTCGTTTGTTTTGTCATTTCATGGTCATTTCCAAATAATATTACCTTAGAAATACAGAACCAATCTTGCATCTGACAACGTCAGGTCGTTCGGATTCATTTACAACTCTATATTTACTACAAATTGTTGTCAGTATAAAGCGACACTAGTTTAAAAATGAGTACCTACATACGAAAATGTAGTATGACTTAGACGCTTCGTAGTGATAATGGTCGGATACTATTTATTTATTACTGTCTGTTATTTCATGTATGCACTTTAGATTGTAAAATGAAAATAATATTAATTTTTACTGTAACATAAATTCCAGATCATTCATTGATCGGTTGTCTATTATGTACAATGCTAGTGTTGCATTGATATTTTTAATGCAAATCTTCATTTCGGAGTGGGTATCGTACTTTATTACGAATGATCCACTTAAGTGGTTTCATTTGTTAGCCAGCAAGAATTTTTTTTATTTGCTACAAAAAAGAACGATGAATTATCATCATATCAGTATAATTACATGATCAGCAAAATAAGCGAAAATGTTATTATTAATCATTTGGGTCACTATAGCCGGATATGATTTCTTGAGAATCAGTCATAATAAACGATATGTCATTTTAAACGGAGTCATTATATCCAAACTTTCCTATCGAGAATTTAATATGACATTCAAAGTTAACACTGCAATTACTTCATATTAAGCGGTTGGTTAATATAGGCGGTCATAATATACGAATTTCACTATATTTGCAGTGGAAACTGCAGTGCAGTTACTTCAACCTACTCTTGTGTTTACTATTTAAAAGAATAAAATCGGGCGTACCCTGTCATCCGTTTCCTTCAAATTGCGTCCTCTGTTTATTCGGTGAAAGTTTTTCTTAAGGATCGGAGCTGTTTTTAAATTTGCCGGGGTGTAACTGTAGATGATGAAGTGAACGTGAACTGTAGAAATTTGTCCATTTACTATTGTCTAACATTGTAAACATTGTGTGTTCAAAAATTTCTGACAAGGTCCTTTTCGATTAAGGATATCGACTTGAAAAAATGATCCTATGGCGTGTCAGCTTGCTTCATAGCAAGTATATTTAATAGCAGATTACGTATCGAGGGAAGAAACAGGGGTTTTTCAGGTTGTATGTGAATTGCTACCCGAGCCGAAAGCTGAGATAACCCTGTTTCTTCTCGAGGTACGTATACTAGTCATGTTTGTGCGGAAAGCTCGTCATTAAATATTATTCCTTTACATTTAATTTTTCAAACAATTTTTAACACAACGAAAGTGATTACACAAATTATTCACAAAAGTGAATTTCGACCACTCGAAGCAATGGTGCTAACAGTTTCGAGCTAACAGTGGAAGAACCAGTTGTTAGTAGGAGAAATAAGAGTAAATTCTTTAAAGGTTAGGAAGTTGATATATTGAACTTACTTTTATATGCAGATAGGTGTGATCTTCCATTTTAGTTAAAAACTGTATGATCTTTTTCAACACTTTTGGCTTTTTTTGCATTGTATTCTTTTGCTTTGTTTTTAATAAAAATTTTTAACCGTTGATACGTATTTATATTTATATTCTAGTTTAATGCAGTACGGATTTTATTATTGACCATTTGTTCCATAACGAACTTGGTTTTTGTTTTTTCGAAAGTTCATTACAGTAAACAAGCAACGTATTTTCTTCGTATGAGGTTATGTTATTTTTTGTTCTTCATGCTTCGAATTCATTAAAATATTGTCTGTATCTTTTAGATGACTTTATGGGTAATAAATTATTCACTATTTGTCTTGCTTCTTCGTCAATGTTTCTGGTCATCATATTCATTTGGTCACTGGAAATACTTGAAGCGTCTGATAAATCCATTATTAATGCACTTTATTAGTTCGATTATTTATAAACTGCTTTAACGCGCGTCAATTCGTTTGTACATTCATGCTTTTAACGTGATTGTAGACATTTTAGTGTTGATTTATGCGCATGTCCATTAATTTCTGCGCATGCGCTCAATGACTAACAGTATTGCCTCGCAATTGAAAAACGACTGAAAAAAGCCATATCTTCCCTATTTCAAAGCACGTAAAACGAGCTTTCCGCGGCAACATGACAAAAAAAAACTTTTTCAAAAGCCCTAACAATATACGTTCTTGGTCTTTTATTATAAGTCGAAATTAAGTAAGATGAAACCAAAATTTTATACAGATATAGATAGCACTAACTGTAACTAATCTTAAGCATAGTGGAGAAAAAGACGAACCATTTTTGTTAAGCCTCAATATGAGGAGGTATGCACATATTTTCTTTTTCATGTTGTGTAGATACTTTCTGAGTATATTTATCGATAATATTCACTTATTATTATTTAAAATAATGTGCTAGACGTATTAAGTAATAACACCGACAAGCCGTAACAATGAAGTTACAACAGAAGCCGTTATAAATCGCACTGAGTTTATGGTCTTCTAATGATCGGCAAGAGCTGTTTAGAACAACATAAAATGTGAATTGCCTTTGCTTGATACAGAAAACGCAGTCACTTCAGAACATCTCAAGATAGCATTAAAAGTAATGCCAGGTTCTTTGTTACAGCAAGGCGAAACAACTCCTCAGGAATCTCTTTGATCATGTAGCCGACATGAACTTCTACGTTTAATAAATAACATTGAATTGACTGTTTAATAAAGTTCGTTAGACGTCAACTGTTGTGAAATGTCTAATTAGCACATTCTTCTAAAATAGTGTTAACTTGAAAATACTTATTTTAGAAGTATATATGTTGCACAACTAATGAAGAAGATAAAAGTTGTATTTTATAACATTTTGTTTAATTATCTGTAATTTTACTTATAGACATTTGGAGATGTCGTGGTTAAAAAAACAGGGTAATTCGCTAGTTATTTCGAATGTCTGACATATTACCAAAATCTTCCACACATGAATTCCAAAATTTGATCATAATTGTATACTGTATACACTGAGAGGCTGGGAGTTAAAATCTCTCCCATCGATTGGGAACTTTTATTTAATTATATTTCACTCTGAAACAATTGCTGTCAGATACAGACAATGTAGTAGAAACAACAAAAAAAAAATGAAATAGTAGCCTAAGTCACTAGTGACAGCCTTCTCTTCATAACGGTAAACTCGCATTGAAATCAGTTCAGCTGTTTCTAGGATCAGGCCCTACATAACTAACAGACAGGCAAAACATTTTTTAGGGGTCTTTTGTGCTTGAATAGTATATAAATAACCACAAATGGGCTTAAACACAGCAGTTATTTCCATAATACAGACATTTCCATTTTATTAAAGATAATGTGGAATTTCGCTATTTTGTTACCTTTAACCCCCCTCTTGACAAATCGTGGCTACGCTACTGAAAAGAGTCAAATACATACTAGTAATTTAGCACTTAACTGATACGCTGCTAAAATACAATGCAAGTTATGTTTCGATAAAAGTAATTATTACTACTAAACAATGCCTCTATTGGAACAATTTTAATGTTTAATAATCAGCCCGAGACTTGTTTATCTTTTTCATTGTAAACTTGTAACGGAGGTGTGCTGATAAAAACAGACAAGACTGTCGAGTAATATGTTATATTAAATATATGTATATTTATCGCTGTACAACGACAATTGACAAAAATATCTGTGTATTATGTACAAGTAACCATCACAATCGATTACAGTTGACTCACATTTAATAAGCCTACCATTTAAAAAATTTATGCCGATTGCAGTTACAAAGGGTTTTCTAAAATAAGTAGCATGCTTGCAGAAGGCGATGGAGCACTATCAAACATGAAAATTAAGTAAATGTTTGGTGGTCCGAAAGTTCACCGTTTTCTAGAAAAACATATTTGAAAGTACAGGCAAAGTTCAGTCCGACTCTGGTTGAGATCACGCAGGGAAATAGAGCAATGCAACACCGCATTCAATCAGTTAATAATTGGCAGCTTCCAGGTTAAATTTATTTTGCATTTTTTGACGATGTTTATGTTACGGCCAGCCTAGATTTCATTGTTATTTTAACGTTGTAGGCTTGTATGCACGCAGTCAGTCCAAATCATCCACAGTAAGTGAGTGTGTCAGTGTCATAAGTCAGTGCAGAATAGTATTACTCCATTGACGAGTGCTGAGTTTCTGGACGAATAGTTTCCTAGGCGCCAAAATTGACGTACTAGTCCAGTACCTTAAACGCTTCAATGATAGTTTGGAAATTTACTTTACAATTAATACAATTACTATTATACCTATCCTGAGGATGTTAATTTATCTATTAATGTTTACGTAACGTTATTTTTTTTTTGTGTTCTTGACACCATGTCTAGATGTACTTTAAATAGCACTGCTCACTATCAGCGATAAATAAAGTAGTTTTTGACGTGACAACGTCTTATAATTCTGAGGCGTTCCATTTAAGGCTTAAAGTGCAAGCGAGAGCGCGAAACGAGCAACAAAGAGGCACAATCGGCCTCGGCGTTCGGCAGCGTTCGACATCTGTCTCTCTTCTACTTAAGTGAGCGATGCGTCCGCGTGGACAGCTGCAATACAATAATACATTTCCATTTACCTCCTTCTCTATATCCATACAAAATATCTATCAAATAAAATTAAAATTTTCTTTTAAAAAATGAAACCATTCCATCAGTATTTTCTTATGACGTTGTCACGTTCAACTATCGTCAGTAAACCGACTTTATAGACAACCGATTTCTTTATTTAATTTTTACCGTAATGTAAGTCTAAACATTGTTATATGCAGTACCGTAGTAAAAATATACATTATTAGTTCCACAACCGTCACTGCTTACATTCTTCATCGGTGTAGCTGCTTGTAGTTGTTATCGCAATTTAACTTTACGTTTCCAACTCACGTCCAGAGCCGGGCTTCGGATTATAACTTCTAGTTTTCTTACAAGTTCTTTTGTCCCTTAACTACACTGCTTTACTCACCATACGATTCTCTATTGCATCCGGTTAACACTCTCCCTCAAAACTACTTATTTCAGAAGCACCCTGTGTACATGGTTAAGATATGTATAGTCGAGCTTGTTAAAATAAAACCGCTAAATTACTATTTAAAAATATTATTATGGTACATACCTTTACTATGTGATCCACTATTTTAAATAGTTTCAAAAAAATATGTTCTTAGTCAAAATTCAAAAACCAACTGCAGTTTTATTAATTTACTAGCAGCGAAACCCGGTGTTGCTCGGGTTAAAATAAATNTTTTTTCTTGTTTTGAATTTTCAAATTAGTCCACTCGGTTATATTCTTTATAAAAATCACCCCGGCACTTGCCAATAGTACTCAAAAAAATAAATGTTGATACGTTGAAAAATAGCACCGAATACTTTTCTACTCGGTTAGATTTTTTATAAAAACTGCTTCGGCACGTACCAAACTGTATATACTCAAATTACGGGGATTCCGTAGTACACGCGCCGTAGAGTAAAAACATGCTTATCGGTTTTAGATATCATGAGTTTAATATTTGGAACAGAGATTTGAAATTTTGTAGTAATATAGATAAAGCTTTGTTCTAAAGCTTGTCGAAAGGCCATTTTTTAATTTCTATTGAAAATACGTGCCCTACAACAAGCATCAACTGTAAGCACCTGTAAAACTTTTGCAGCGAAACCCGGCGTTGCTTGGGTTAAAATACATCGCGTATTTAATGGTATATAAAATTTTTAAGGATCCACTTTTTAACGCAGATAATATAGATTTCTATCTTAGATATTGAGAGACTAACCCCCGGTTTCCGGGGCGCTGATCAACGTTAACAATTTGGTTAAACTGATTAGAGCCAATCATGTTCCGTTATTATTCAAAATAGGGGCACGTGATAGGCTAAATTCAGTTGAACCAATTGTTAACTTTAATCATCGCCCAGGAAATCGGCCCTTGGTCGACCATTAAATTATATACCATAATACATCGAAATTTCTAGTACCAGATCACTCTAGATTATTCAAATAGTTTGTTCTTTTTCATTTGTCAAAATCACTTTGATTTGTTTAATTACTTTTCACTGTCAATTTCAGTTGATCTTCACTCAACTGCAAACACGATCAAACTGACGAAAAGTCACTGAATTTCGATTTATATACATACCATAATACATCGAAATTTCTAGTACCAGAATATTCAAGATTATTCTTAAGAATGACATCTTGTCCTTTATTTTTTAATGTTTTCGATCGTTCTAGAATGTTGCAGAACACAAAATTATTCCCGATAATGACAGACCACCCTGTACCTTTATAAAATTTCTTAATAATAGTAGATCGTTCTAGAATATTCTAGAAATCCTTGATAGTTAATTGCGAACATTTGGAACTTTCCAGATCATTCTAGATATTTCTAGAACTTTCTGGAACATTCTATATCGATTTTAACAGTTGCACACAATTTGGAACCTTCCAGATCATTTCAGAAATTTTTAGAACATTCTAGATCGATTGCAACAGTTACACACCTTCTGGAGTTTTCTGGATCATTTCAGAAATTTTTAGAACTCTCCAAAAAGTCTCATAAGTTAGAAAAGGACAGATATATATTTTTTCACATTTTCGCCACCCACAACCACCCACGTCCACCCACCGTGACCAAACTCCCTTACTTTATATACTATTGCGATCATAAATTGAGGTGTAAGCTATCCTATCTTTCAGGTTGGATCAAACTGCACACGGTGTACAAATTTGATTAAAATCGGTGAAGTAGTTTAGGAGTCCATCGCGGACAAACAACGTGACACGTAATTTATATATATTAA
>NW_020442462.1:1189131-1207505 GCF_000699045.2 Agrilus planipennis | reverse complement strand
CACCTCAAATGAGGAGGTCAAAAACCTCCTCGATCAGTTTTTTGCCAGCAAAGACCAAAAATTTTATGAGCGTGAAATTATGCTACTACCAGAAAGATGGCAAAAGGTGTTGGACCAGAACGGTCAATATATTATTTAATAAAGTATTTGTTTATTATACGAAAACTGTCTTTCATTTCCACAAAAAAAAAACGAAATAACTTTCCTAACAACCCTATATATCACCTATTTTTTATTGACTTCTAAACAGTCCTGTTCTCCTATTCTTTCTAATACCTCTTCATTTCTAACCTTCTCTATCCACGGTATACTCATCATCCGCTTGTAACACAACATTTCTAACGCTTCTAACCTTTTCTTTTCAGCCGCGTTCACCGTTCATGTTTCACACCAGTACAGCGCCGCGCTACAAACATACAGTTTTAACAATCTTTTTGGAATTTCTAAATTAATCGTTCGCGTGCATAGTGACTTCTTTTTATTGAAGGCGACTCGACCCTGCGCTATCAAATGTTATGTATGTTTATTTAAAACTGTAAGCTAACACCTACTACTTGGTCAGTAGGTCAATTAGCGAATCGTTTAAATAGCGGAATCAATAATAATCAGGGACTCGAATATAAGATCGGGAAGATGCAAATAATGCAGGGTAGTGAAGCCGCTCTAATGGTTCCTTGCCGTTTTCTTCGTTCCTCAAATACGATATGGTAAGATAGGATAATATTATTGTTTGAGTGAATAAATTGTTGAGGTATTCTAATCATATAAATTCGTTATTTTTTTTAATATTAAAGTACCTATACCTCAAAATAAATATGTAAAATTCGTAGAGATAAAAGAATCATTACAGAAAATACAATTTAAACAAAATTAACGACCTAAAATTAAATGTTATATCTAGATTCGAATTTGTACGTCATGAATTTAGACTCAAACAAAAATCGTTATGTGTAGTAATGTGTTCATATTTATCACTTCCGATAATTACTTTTTTCCATTATTAGCAAGCAATTGCCTTAATAATATTGCATTTGAGATGGGACCGAATGTGGCACTGCCCAATTAACCTTACTTTTATTTTAAGGAAATACTATTTCAACAAATTTTATCTTCCAGTTAAATAATAAAAACTAGTAAAATGTATTTGCAGATACTATAAATACATACAATCGGCTTCAGTAACTGATAATTGCAAAAGTATTATTTATCCTTTCTTCTGTTCTGTCTCAATCTACTGATTATACTACACATAATTCCTGATAATTAATATTTTTACTAATACACTGAAACTCTTCCCCTCCGACCCTGATTACAATGTACGTAATTCTCTTAAAGCATAATTTATACCGTGGGAAATCTTAAAAATAAAGGTAATGAATTACTGCATGCTCTTACAGGCACACCTTAAAAGAAAGTGCATATTCTGGTCACGATGTTAATTGTATGTTACAACTTGCTCACCATAAACGTTCGTTGTAAACTTTTTGCCTCGATATTGCTGTTTCAATGGTTCACAGCAATACTAATTCTCGGCCAGCTAGTTACTCGGATAATTTGGTTTAAGCAAACTTTTCTAGTTTACAAATAACAAGGGCAATATTAAAAAACTCAGTAAACACAAAATCACGAAAAATTTGCAACATTTCCAGTAAAGCTATTCATTTATAATAATGAATTTTTGAAATAATAAAAGTAGTGTTGTGCGAATAGTCCAAATCAACCCTACCCAATTGTATTATTCGATTCGAAAATCAAATCAAATATTACAAAATTTGAAAAATATAGAATAATTCGAAGCATTATAGAAATCATTGAACGAAAAGAAAAAAAAATTGTTCAGATTATCTATTTGTTCAGATTCAGATGTTATGGATAAAAGTGAAGAAGGAAGTCCAACCAAACGTTTTTCGACCCTTTCAAAATAACTTTCGTAATTTAACAGGTTGTTTGGCTTGGGTTGCTTTAGCTTCGGTGGGACAACCAAAAGTAATTTATACCAGCAAACCATAAACAAATTATTCTTTAGTAAAGAAAATAGGCTGCCATGTAATAAATGTAGTACAACGGGGCTCACTTTGTAGACTTCTTACCTTATTTTCTCTCCAAAACTTTTCTGCATTACCAGTAACATACATAATTCAGACAAAACTGGTATTTATCCTGACGAGTAACGTATGTGGTCTCGCCCTTATTGCGCTTGGATAATATTAGTAGTTGCCTATTTCTTATCGAGTTCCATAGAGTCCTCTACTCTCCTATTCTTTCTAATACCTCTTCATTTGTATCCTTCTCTATCCACGGTATCCTTATTATTCGCCTATAACACCACATTTCAAACGCTAACGAATCTAACCTTTTTTTTTCTGCCGTGTCCACTGTCCATGTTTCGCACCCGTACAACGCCGCACTTCAAATATACACCTTTAACAACCTTTTTCGAATTTCTAAATTAACCGTTCGTGAGCATAAAATTGACTTCTTTTAATAATACAATACAATACTCTTGTAATTTGATACATCAAAATTGAAGTTTCTAATCCTTTCGTATTTTAAGAAATGAATTTGACCATCAATTTCGTCAACATCATGATAAGTATGCAAAATCGTAATCGTTGATCGAACATGACTTTTAAAGCTTGATTCTCTCTACTCGTCACTGTCCGTCAAAGTATTATTCCGTTTAAAACGTTTTACTGTTGAAAAAATTCGTTCACTCTTGCACAATGAACTGGGAATCGTCATAGAAATCCGAAAGAATTTAGAGAATTCAGGCACGAGACTACTGGTTGTCCAATTGTTTTTCCGCAAAAATTCGACAGTCTTTTACTATCTGTGAATGCTATGTGATTGATTATGGAATTGATATTAAATGAATGAATATTGTATAAAACTTCTTGTTACTGTTAATTATTTCGGGACCGACCAAGACGTAAATGGTTTGAAGGTTAAACGATACAACTTGAATTTTTTGTAAAGACGACAGACCGTTATAGTACCTATAATCTGGAAAAGCACCCAAACCCGTGGGTAATAAAATCATGTAGGTACCCCAAACTGGTTAGATACAAACAAATACTTGTATCGACTTATCTGTGCGAACAATTACGGTGCAATCGTAAATTGGTAAACACGAGGCTATACATGGTTTCTCTTATGTGTTGTTTTTTAATATATATAAACTAGATGCAATAAACAATCGCACAGTGAGTTAAGGCCAAAAAATATTTTTTTTAAAAAATCACAATAATTTACAAATCGAAGGATGAATTAGCAACATATGTGCTATTGAATAGCGTAGTGCGATAAAAACTCGGTAGCTACATGGACGGAGAATGTAAATATTACCTACCAATAATCGAACATCCACGATAAACATTAACAGTTTACTACTACTCATAACTAAATAAATTAAATAAGTCAATTACACGTGTAGCACTATGTAAATGTACGAGAACACAAAAGAAAAAAAATTAAGGTTACTTGAACATTAGTCGGTAAAGCAGCATCATCCGTAATTTTATTAAGGTAAATTTCTATACCACCATTGAGGTATTACCATTGCGAGTGGCTGTAGGTAAACTTACCAAAAAGTCTATAGTCTCCAAAAAATTTGATATTTTGATTTTGCGTGGCACCAATAGTGATTATTATGAAAATTGAAAATTCCATCCGGCGTAAAGCAAATTTGTCTGTAAACAATACCCTAATATGGAAAAAATTGAGATATGCCGCACTTTTCTTTGGAAACCGCACAAATCCACTCGCAGCTCAAAATCAGTTTCAATCAAGGTTTGCACTCGCTGCAAATGATAAGTATGCAGCTTCTGTTCCTTTAAAATTTACAACACTATTACACGAGAGGAGCCAACGAGGGAATTGTTTTTGAAATCGAGGATTTCGTCCCTAAAGCAGCGATATAGTTCAGATTCGTAAGTACATATCATGCTACATTAATGTAACAACTGTTTAACAGTGACTGACCCTGCCACTAATGATTCATGTTGTGTTGTTGAATTACTTCATTGAACTACATCAAACAAACAAACGTTAAAAGAATAAACGACTATTAGAGTTTGGCTGTTAACATAAACACCCTGAATCATACTTAATATAATCTAACAAATAAAAAATACATGAGAAAAAAATTTAAAACAAACACTACACTGTAGCTGATTGAGTGCAGCGTTGCGTGCAGTATTTTTCTACCAGGGCCGGAATTAAATTTAACTGCATTTTCAACTACGTTTTTCTCGAAAACGATAAACTTTCGTTATTTACTTGATTTCCTGTGTTATACTGCACTATCACCTCCTGCAACCTTAACACTTTTTCCCGTTGCACCCTGCATACACTGCAATTCGATTTACATCTAGGTACTATTGTAAATTGTAACGACATATGAAATTGGGTAACTAATAAATATTCTGCCAATATATTTTTTTAACTTAAATTTTAATCAACTATTGTTTTTAAATATCATTAATTTGAATTAGGTAAACAGATCTTATATCTACTATCCCTAAAGATCTTGGTCTTGAAATTAATTTAAATAAGTAATTTGCTATTAAAATTTATCAGCCGCCTCAGGGCGTAGCTTTTCTTGTTCCATATGTAAATGTTGTTTAACATGCTAATTGAATAAGTCTATATATTTCTATTTTATTTGTAACATAATAAATACAATACAAATATTTACATGAACAATAACAAGGAATAACTGGTCAACAAGCAAGTATGAACAGAAGCGTCTCACTGGAACAGAGTAGTCAAAATGAATTTAAAAGGCGGTCGCACACACGACTCCTACGACAGAGCACCTAGCAGGATTTTGCAAAAATATCTTCTTTACGTAAATTTCGCATGATTCTGGTTGTACAAAACAACAGCGCAAAGAGTGCACAAAATATAATTGAGTTCTGTGGAATGTGACTAAATACCTAAAAATTCAAAATTCCGACATGTTTCGACACCCAAGGTGTCATCCTCAGTTAGAAACATCTGGTTTGTAATATTACGCGTTGGCCCAGGTTCTATTCGCAGCCGATGTATCACTTTTTTGGCAGCACTGCAATTATTGGAAATTGGAAAGATACTTCCTGGAGAATTTAGGTTGTCCTGATCCTGTCTAATTACATCATCATTATAAGATCGTCAGTCCTAAGGCTGATTGGCTTTCACTCTTTTCTATCCTGAGCTAATCTTCGAATTTCCCTAAAACTAGAGNAAAATTACAATTTTTTAAAATTTCAATAACATTTTAACGGTTTAGTGAATCGATTTGTAATTTTTACAGGAGTTTTAGAATTGAATGAGGAACGTTCTTCCAAATTTTTATTTGTCTTGTAGCATTTTGACATACCTCCCAAACAACCTTAAACTTAAAGAAACGTTTGATTTTTCTAGCTCGACCCGGTGAAGATCGGCTTGCAAAAAAGTTCGATCGTTAATAACTCGAAAAATTAATAAGCAATCGACACAAAAAGAAATAAGCTTGTTCATTTCACTGAGGTAACCTTTTCCTAACTTAATAAGGGCGTGTTCAAATCGCAACAAATGATTACAGTCCTAAGTGGAAACAAGAAAGAACATACGTTAATTTTCACAGATAATATAATTTATTACGGACTTTGTCAATTTTGATGGTCCCAACTATAACAACTTTATAAATTTTAATGTTCAACAGTTCATTGAATTTTTGTACGGGCCTCTAAGGGAAGTTTAACCTATTTCGTAACAGAATCATCACTAAAATTTATAGGGGGCAAGCCTCAGACAGTATGTGAGCCTCATGTGGCAAATCCTAAGTATGTCGCTTCTTCGGGGCAAGCCTCAGACAGTATGTAAGCCTCATGTGACAAATCCCAACTATGTAGTTCAGCTTCTTCCTCCTGATGTTTGCGTTCCGTGGAGGCCCGGGTAGGATTGCTAACTATAGTGTTAAAAACAATGCGTATTATACTTTATTTTACTATATACTGCTCTTTATTATTAAAACAAAATAAAGTATCTGACCCAAGTACGTTTTTTATCATTTATTGTTTTTACTTGTTTCCTAGCGTATGTAGTTCAGTCGCTTTTGAGAGTGATGTTTATTATCCTTGCTGAAAACGCAAGAAGCAAACAAAGATTGTGAATTAGGCTCCTGGGATCCAGATTGATTGATTTTATATGTTAAGAGGCTTACGAAACCTTCAAAAATATTACCACATTAGCAGGTCACGCGATAAGTACTTACGGTCAGAAATGTGTATTTAAACCTAAAAAAAGTAAAATACTCACTGTTTACTTTCTTCTGTTGAATACTACTCTAGTTTTGGACAATAAAAATAAAATTTGTAAGTATAAGATTGTTTTGCAATGACGATAATTTTTTATTTTTAATTTAATAGTTNTCCCTACTATATTATGCATGTATTATACATATAAACCTTCCTCTTGAATCACTCTATCTTTAAAAAAAAACCGCATCAAAATCCGTTGCGTAGTTTTAAAGGTTTAAGCATACATAGGGACAGACAGCGGGAAAGCGACTTTGTTTTATACTATGTAGTGATTATTCGAAATCGTAAAACACAGTCCCCTGGTCGGTCACCAGCCCAGAAGAATTAACAAAGTATATAAAAGTTTATGAACATGTAAATTAAAAAATTTAATTCGCCTCCAATTTTGATGAGATAAATAATGATTCTATGTAAATACCATACTTTCTGATAGTTACAGTGAAGTGTATTAGTGTAAAAGAATAAAAACTTTTATCACCAAATTTCGAGCACAGTCCTCTGCTTTAATTTTCCAATGATACACACTGTTGTCTAAGGGTCGCAAAGGTATGATTTTGAGTTGAATGGAACGTTACCAATGTGAAGTTTGTTACGTGAGGACAGGGCGGCACTGTCGCTATTTTGTTTTGAGTCACGTGAGTGGTTAGAGCGAAAGCCTGAGTCGAAACCAGTACCAGCAACAGTCAAAATTTTACTTTGTTTTTGTAAAAGAGATCATATATTTTCCAATTTCATTTGCTTAATGGGTATTAAACTGTTAATGTTTTAATAAACATGAAAACTTTCATATTATGGAAGATATTCTTAAATTATGTTGAATTACACAGTCCCCTGGCAACATTCCCCTGCTTTGAAAGATTACAGGGGACTGTTGGTACTATGAGGGAACTAAGTTGTTCATGTCTATTAAGTACGGAATGGCACCGAAGAAGAAAAATAAAACGACTAGAGAAGGAATACTAGGAAAGAAAAGAGAAGTCGACGGTATAATCACATTAAAAGTGATCCTGAAAATGAAAAGAATTAAAAGAAAAAGAACGTTTGAAATATTTGAAAAAAAAAATAGAAGTACAGCAGAAAATTAGTAAAAGATGTGACCGTACGTAAACACAGAAACGTAAAAAAAAGGCGAGAGCATTGCGCCAAACATGGAGATAAAAAAAGAACTACAAAGGACATTACTAACCAATTTCTGAAAGAAAATACCCCAAACTCAGATGTCGAAGAAAAATAAAAAAAAAAGACAAAATCATGATGTCAATAATAACAGTGACATGACGAAGAAGTGTAATGGACGATTAAGGAAGAAAGCTCTAAAAATGAAAGATGAAAAGATTGCTGAAGAAGAAAGTTGCTAAGAATAAAAAAAGATTGTCGAGACTTAAAAAAATAAAAAAGGCTGAGGAATAATTTTATTTTATAGTTGATTAAATATTATAAAGGTTTATTAATGTGACAGTAGCAGTTGCTACTTACTAGTAGTAAATCCAAAGATGAATGATAACTTACTAAATTTAACGATATGTGATAAGTTTGTGCACTTCTACGTATTAAGTTTATAATTGATAAAAATTAAGAATTTTTAACTTCAAAATGTGATCACCGTTCCAGTTTTAATCAAAAATAACTAATAATAGTTCATTATGTGACAAAAATGTGGTTTTCCTTTATATAAACAGTCCCTGTCATACGCGACAGTCCCCTGTGTCAGTTTCTTTTAAAATCCGTAATAAATTGTATAATTGCTTCTAGCTCCATTATGAATTGTATTTGTCATAAGTTTATATTTAATCTAAGCACCCAATTACATCAAACAAGTAAAAATATCTGTTCGTTTTCTCAGAAACGAAGTTATTGAAGCAATTATAAAACTTTTATAATTTTAGTCCATTTAATTTTTATTTGCATTTTTATTTTGGCAATATTAGTTTTAAGTTATTCATAGTCATGCTCGGTCACTAGAGTCATTTTACAACCCTGCTAGTTTGTACCTTTCATCTGGTATTTCCAAATTTCTAGGGATGACTTTCCGGCAACATCTGTACATAGACCGGTTCATTTATGTTCAATGTACATGTACATTGTATTATTAGTAAATAGTCCGATCTATGTATCTCAATTTTATTTATATTCGTATTTTCAGTAACCAAAGGAGAGTCTTCACAAGCTTTTCACATCATTAACATCATTCATTTATTTATTACAAAAGTCGCTGTCTTAAACAATCAAATTATTGGTCAATCTTATCTCTTTTTATCTAGTTAGTTTTTATTTCATCATAAGTTTCCACGGTAGTTTAAGTTTTGTATTTATTTGAATATATCCGTATTTTTTAAGTGAATTAAATTCTTTAAACCAGTTAGAAGAGTTGATTCATTTTAATGTGGTACAGTAGTACACCGGAAGAGCCATTAAATACGTGCTTTTTCTTACAATATCATTGGGACACTTTCAGTGAAACTGACCCTGTTAGTAGAGAAATGCCCAAATATACAAACATTAGCATTTAAAATTAATTAGCAATCAGCTGACGGAAGCTTTGGTAGCATCGTGCGTTTACGATAAATAAGATCTTATACTTAAAACAAGAATAGCATTGAATAGCAGGGGTAGAAAATACCTACAAGCGAGCCGCATAGTGTCGTCAAGTTGTGCTCGTTCGTACATAGCGCAGTAAGGCAAGATTTTATTTACGTTTTGTGTTTGACAACTGAAAATACCGAAATTAATGTGCTGTCGCTCATCGCGCAAGCCACGAACGCGTTTTCTATTCTTTATTAGTGATGATGCCTTTTAGTTAGAAGCATTCGCTTGGTGTCAAGTTTTTGCTCCTATATCTGTTCTTCTTAACATATACGTTTGATTAGAGTACATCTTGCTGCGATGTTTCCAATTTTTGGTGCTCAGTCACAATGAGCGTCTAGGTGCAGATTTTTCTTTTACAAATTATTCAAAAAGTACATTGTTTGGGTACATTTTTTCACAAAAATAGAATCCTAAATCATTTTATTAATGTAACAAATTTTCATGCCAAGATCTAAATTGCAACACTTCAAATATCCGTTTGATTGTGAATTAAATTTCCGTTATAACACTTTACCACATGTTACACTATATTTCTATCAATACTGGAAATGTAATGTCTTTTTTGAAATTTTGTTTAGATGCTCTGAAAATTCTACATAAAATAAATAAAAGTAAAACAAAAATACTAGTATGCAAGGGAAGAAAAAGTTGGGAAAGAGCAATATAAAGATAGGAGATGAAAAATTAGAAGAAGACTGATTTTGAAGTATCTAGGAAGTCAGATAAATCAGGACGGAAGGAGTAGCAGGGATATAAAGCAGAGGATACCGCCGGGTCGTGTCGCCTTCAATAAAAAGATGTTACTTCTATGCTCGCGGGCTGTTAATTTAGAAATTCAAAAAAGCTTGTTAAAGGTGTATGTGCGGGTGCGAAACATGGACAGTGGGCGCGGCGGTAAAGAAACGTTCAAAATGGGGTGTTACCGGCGAATGATAAGGTCAGAAATGAAGAGGTATTAGAAAGAATAGGAGAACAGAGGACTCTATAGAAGTCAATAAAAAATAGGCGAGATAGGTTAGTAGGACACCTTCTCAGGCATGAAAGTCTATTCAGAGATATATTAGAGGCAGAAATTGGAGTTAGGAGGGGTAGAGGTAGACCTAGATTAAATTAGGGAAATGTGAAGATTACCTCAGGATAGAAAAGAGTGGAGATGCGTGTTCAACCAGTCTTAGGACTGACGACCTTATGATGATAAAAAAAATAAAAAAGAGAATTGGGTCAATCCATTCAAAAACAAAGTGCGGTTTCGGTAAAACAGAAATGTGTAGATTAAATAGACTTCTCTGACCCGCGGAAGTGTACTAATTTTCAATTGAATAATAATACTAATCCGAGCATGCTAATAGGTAGTTGTAAATTTTTAAAATTCTCCTATAAAACTGTTGCAATACGTACATCTACCTCTTTACTGTTAAAACGTAAAGAGGTAGTAGTAGATGTAGGTACAAAAATTGTACCCACAATATTGTGTATTCTTCACGCGCAATGTTTGCAGTACTTACACGAATTTACGTACTTGCACGTAGAGCATATTACATATGTGGCATGTAAGGTTGCCTTTGTCTTGGCATTGAGGAGAAAACACCGTAATGGAGTACATTTAATTAGCACACGAAAACAAAGCTCCATGCTATACACCTTATGCGCTTCAAAGTCCAAGTAACGTCCGGTCCTGGAGATCAAAAGGCAGTTTCCTATTTAAATACACTATAGAGTATTAAATTATCCCGTGCGCGCTCCTGTTCGTCGACTGTACACAATCAGCCTGGACATCACATATGCACAAAGCATTCCTAGCTTAATGAAAACCCATTAAGTAAAGCGCTTTAAAGTGCTCTCACCCGTCTCGTCCCGTTTGTCCCGCGACTTCCACCCCTATCCGTCCGCTGCCCACGAATGGATTCGGCCCCATCATGCTTTTATCCATCCGTCTTTCTCACTCTTTATTCTTCCCTCTCATATTCTCGTTCTATCTTTGCAGCAGTGTGTGAGACACGATAAAACAGATCTTGCAATCAATTACGTAGAAGCTTTTAGCCTATTTACATTTTGATGTTTTGCAGCGAAACGAGTGCTACTATCCCCCATTTCGCCACCAAAAAGGTTGGAACAATTTTCTGTAATCCAATTTTAACAACCATCAATGCTACTTTTTTTAGAATAATTCGATCTTTGTGAAAGAATTTAGCATTTTCATTAGAATGTATTATATTTAGCACATATTACTTCCGTTTATAATTTACACAGGGACAGTATCGTCATTAAAGCAACCGATAAATTTTAAACGCAAAATGAAGATGGACTGTTAAGACATAAAATATATGTGTATAGGGGAAAGTGGGGTAAGATGCGGAAGCGACGTAAGATGGGGACCCTACCAAAACAGAAAATGCAGTGTCACTATGATGTATTAAAACGCCATCAGACGGTATTTAACAGTACTTGTCAGTGTCACAAAAAGTTCGGAAAAGTACACGTTTCTACTTGGTAAGTATGTTTTTTTTAATTTTAAGTGGTTTTGTCTAACTATTGACGTATATAAAGTGCGTGACTGTTCATAATACATGATATACAAGATGAGTCACATATTTCTTTTATTGATGTTAGCTTATTTTACTATTCTAAACTTATTAATTCGTTCCAGCTTTCTTTGATTTATAACCTCAAAAAATTTAATACAAAGTCCCGTTTGGGAAAGATGCGGTACCTACTTGCGGGCAAGACGGGGCCACACTACCGGTAAGTGGGCGCATTGTATCTGTGCATGAGTGGAAGATAACGATGACGAAGGATATATCTGCCCGATTTGTGAAGCTGACGACGGTTAAATATTGTACATCCCATCTTACCCAAGGGGGTACCCCGTCTTGCCCAATAGGTGGGGTAAGATGGGGCGATTTAGTTATTTTTTTAAAGTTGATATTTCAATGAGAAGAATTATATTTTTTTGTTTTGATTGATTATAATTAAACAAAAAGAGACTGATTATTTTCTTAATAAAAGTGCCTATATTTTGCAATCAAAAACGGAGGGTTTTATTAATGAAATACCTTAAAATCGCCATTTTACCCCACCTACCCCTATGACAATTACGAAGGTAGCAAACATCCACTTCCAGACAGCAAACAATAATAGTGGACTGCTTTATATTTACGTCATTTCCTTTTATTTTGCTCCCCTTTTTACTAATGTTAAAGATGGGACGGCACGTAGCAGAGAAACTTTGCCCTCATTTTACGTGCGACTGCTGTTTCAATTGCTGTCTTTTTTTTCTCCGACATAATGCTCTTCCCCTATATGGTCAAATAATGCTCACATAAGTGATTCTAAGGCACATGAGACAATCCAACGAAAAAAGAATCCTACTTGATCACTCCAGAAACCTTCGGTGCAAATTAAATCTCTTAGGAACACGATAAGGGCGGTGTAATTGTCTATTTTTTAAGTTTGGTTCAGTTTCTGCGATGCCACTGATGCTTCCGATTTAGGATATTGAGGCAATCAAGCAGAGTAGAACATTATCTGTTTTTTTTTTTGGGTGGTAGGTGTATGCACTATTAAAGTATCAACTTGCTATCGAGTTTCTTCTGAACAGATTTTATCGATAAGGCTTATTTAACAATAAGTAGATACAGCACCTCTCATTTAGGCAACACTTTCATTATTTGATGTTGGTAGTTTATTAGTGGAATCTTTAAAGTTCGATTACTAATGCATTTTATTTACTAAAAACCCAACTAAACGCTACATTATGGATTTATTTGATTTCCTTAAGAACTGAATTATGCTCGTCATCCTACATTTTCCTACGTTCTGGGGATTCTTCAACCCATGCAACACGAATCAACAAACTCAAGATAATACTCTGAATATAATTGTAATAATTTGTATATTATTTATAACTGTTATCTTGCGATTACGACAACCCAACAACTACTGTTATATCGAGTGAGATTATTAGTGTCCGACCGAAGCTGGTTTTTACGACCGAAACCGAAACCGAATTTCGGCAACGGTCTGTTTCGGCCGAAACCGAAACTGAAACTTCCTTATAAGGATCATGTTTTTAGAGAAAAATAAAGAAAACGTTATTATAATCAGTCAGTTTTATTTTTTTATCTTTAAATCACACAGCTCTGCAGTCTTTGACATTTTCACTTATTGATAATCAAATCAAAATCAACATAACAACCCCTCATTTAAGGAAATACTTTAAATGCGCCTTATAAATACTTAAAATAAGTGAGATGTTTATTTGAGTAAGTATAGTAGGTATACTTGGCTTGGATGGAATTTAACGCGCCGAACATGACCGAGCAGAGCGCGAGAACTCGCGAACGCAGTTTCGGTTTCGGTCGTAGTTTCGGCATGTTTTCCGTCGAAACCGAAACTAAACCAAAACTCGTTTTTTGCCGAAACTCGACCGAAACCGAAACCGAACTTTCGGTCGGACACTAATTCTAATACCTCCTTATTTCTTAACCTTCTCTGTTCCCAATGTTTCATTAAATTAACCATTTTTGAGCATAGAAGTGACTTCTTTTTATTGGAGACTCGACCTTGCGCTATCGTCTGGTTTCTATCTGACTTCCTATATATCGAAAATCAGCCACTTCTTCTAATTTTTCGTATCCTATCTTTACATTCGCTGTTTCCCTCCTTTTTCTTCCCTTGCATACCAGTATTTTTGTNCAGTTTCGGTTTCGGTCGTAGTTTCGGCAGGTTTGCCGCCGAAACCGAAACTCGTTTTTTTCCGAAACTCGACCGAAACCGAAACCGAACTTTCGGTCGGACACTAGAGATTATAGTAGGCATTCTAAATCGAACGCATGCAGGCCCGAATGCTCATCGTTTTTAAGAAAAAGGTATTTGAAAGTACAGGCAAGAGTCGGTCCGGCCTTGGTAAATCACGCAACGCCGTATTCAATTAGCCCGGCTATTAACAGTAGCAGCCATCGGCACTTGGTCAGTATATCACCGTAGAATAGTTTTTATTAATGTGAGCGACGTCTTCTCCTCTCTCAATGCTAATCACTGATTTGTTATTGTTAAGGTATTGAGAATTACCGACATGAAGAGCCATTCAGGAGGGAGTAGAGGTAGATGGAAACCGGGAAACAAATTTATTTGAGGTACTGAATTCCACAGACGGTTTAAGATTTTTATTTATTGATTTCATAGTAGTACACGCGGTTTAGAACCGAATGATGGTTCTTTAACGCGACAGTGTGTGACGAATTTTAAAAGCGTCTTCGCGGCATCTTTATCATTTGTACCGAGTGCAAGCCATTCATTTCAGCCTTTCAACCGCGACTGAATTTGTGTCAGTGGTTTCAGACGCTAATTTCTATCAAAGGATGATACTTACATCCTTGGTATTCCGAATATAACTGTGCAGGACTTCTTTGTATGGGGTTGTACGAAATGCAAATGAAATTCGCCAAAAACGTTTTTTACGGGAGCGAGAAATAATTTGAAGCCTGCGTTCTGGAACGCTGGTTTAGTTTCGATAAATTTTTGTAGTATCCGTATGTGCGTATGTTTGCTAGTGTTCCCAAAACCAATCAATCATCGATAAGTAAACGGTAAGTTATTATTTAGGTTTACTTTAGATGTTGGACGACCGGCATTGTTTGGTTCACATTCCATCCACGTGTAGCAAAAATTTAGTTGTAACACATCCACTTTGTCCAATCCCGTTCATAACTCAGGGTGGCTGTAATTTGCTGTGGTTTTCTCGCAAATGCTTTTGTCTCTTAACCACGTTGCTGTACTCGTCAAGCCACTATCATACCTGTATGTTCAGGTTGATTCATAAATTGATAAATTATGACTCTTCAGTCAGAAAGTGAATTCTAAGTGCGCAAAATTGTGGCACATCTATTCTAATAATAAATAATTTTACTTTAAGTATAATCTCGTTAACATTTCTAATGTTTCTTAAAAACCCTCATTTTTCACAAAATTTATTTTACCGGTGAACTGTTCATAATACAAATAGAAAAGAGTCACCACAATGAAAAGAACATTGGACTGCGATTGCAATCGGACTGAAACACGAACTTATTGATTTATGTGGCAATTTTGGATTGACTGTAACAAATAAATTCATTTCTGTTCTGTAGTAGAAACGAGGTAACTAGTGGATGGTACACGTACACAAATGCTTCTACGTGGTTTATGTTCATACGTACACTATAACCGGTGCCGTAATTCCGACTAAAAGCCGCTTATTAATTCTGAACAAACTAACGTTGGAAAGCTGTAGCAGATTACTAATTAAATTGACGCATTCAATAAGTGTAATAAATTGGTTCACTCTGTTTGCAACTAATTATTGTAAGATGCTTTTGTAAATGTTAAAGACACAATGTACGTATTCTATCAATTAGATGCTTCAACAGAAACTTTTTCAGTTACACAATATTTTTGTGAAACTTTATGTAAAAATCAGCAGTCAGATTTTAAGAAAAGCGAGTAATGTTTTTATGTAATAATCCATGGTATCTGATATCTGCAAATTGACCGTCGGTCCACATTAGCAGTTGCATACGTTCAAAGTACATACTAATACCTACTACTGTATCCCACCCATTCTGTTACTCAGATAATAAGTAACGTCTGGCGGCTTAGGGATATTGAAATGAAGAGAAAAGGTGAAAGATACATATTACCATCATAAGGTCGTCAGTCCTGGTTGGACACGCACCTCCACTCCTACCTATCTTGAGCTAATCTTCACATTTCCCTAAAATTAGAACGTGGGATGTTGTATTTTCGAACAGTAATGTAATCTAGGCCTACCTCTACCCCTCTTAACTCCTGTTTCTGCCTTTAATATACCAACCTATCTCGCCTATTTTTTATTGACTTCCATAGCGTCCTTTGTTCTCCTATTCGTTCTAATACCTCTTCATTTCTAACCTTCTCTATCCACGGTATCCTCATCATTCGCCGGTAACACCACATTTCGAACGCTTCTAACCTTTTCTAAAGATAAATAAATGGTTCAAGAAAACCACAGAAAAACTTGAGTCAGAGCAGGCGGGCCCGAAATAGAACCGGTGACCTCTCAACCTCTGGCCTGTATCAGAGGTGCCAAACTCACAGCACGTGAACCTCATGGGGCCCGCCTTGAACATTTTTCCGGCCCGCAAGGTTTATTACTGTTTACAAAATATATTTATTTTATAATGGTCTCTAATTTTCCTTATTTAGTAAGTCAAATATTACAGGTTGGAAGAAGTAGTAGAGAAATAAAACAAAGGGTAGCGCAGGATTGAGTTGACTTCAACAAAATGAAATTCGAAAAAGATTGTTAAAGGTGTATGTCTGGAGCACGGGTACGAAACGTCTAGGCCATGCTACTATTAGGTTAAAAGGAAGCTTATAGATATATATTGTTTTTGGGGGGTTGCCATTTGTAAAGGAGGAGTGTGGATTCGAACAAGTTTTATTTTATTTGATTATATTATTGACTAGATAAAGGTTTAGAAATTTTACTGCTGAGACTTTGGCGAGTTACCACTTACTTCGTTTTACTTCAGAAACTTGTAAAAAATGTTCCACAACAAGTGCACCGAAATGAAATTATATACTATTCATTTCGAAAATGGTGAAAATATTGACAATTAAATTGCATTAGGTTTTATTAATGCATATTAAAATATTAATGTTATTAATTGTTTATCTCCAATTATAATTTCAGAAATAGCATCTTTGGAAAAGAAAACTGTTCAATCCTGTATTCCTATACCTTCCTATAGTTTCATAAACATTTAATTTGAATAGCAAAGTTGAAAAGTCTTGTGAGAACAGGGTAAGTAAGGACTCTTAAAGTGATTTTGTGGTATAAGACAGAACTTTACACTTAACTTTCAAAACTTTAAAAGTAGACCACTAAAATTCAGGGAATGATAAAATGCGCCACTGTAAATCATGACATTATTGCTGTTTTTCTTGAGTGTGTAATGTTACTTTTAATATTAGAATGCCAAGCTGAAACATTGCCAAACTTTCCTACTTACCGCGGCAATTTCGTCTTAATATATTTTAACCGATTATTAAACGCATCTTGCGCTAATGCCAAACGAAATAATTTAAGAGAACAGCAAGTATACGACCACCCATACATAAAACACTGTTTTCAAAAAAGATAATGAATAGCTTTTGTTTGTGATTTAATTGTTATATTATTGTCTATTCTATTTTCTATTGATTCCGCTATTATTTTTTCCATCTTTTCTTCTGTCCTTTCGATAACAATGCATACTGTTCCGCTATTTCATATCCTTCTCCACATAGTCTGCATATATTTTTTTATTCTCCTTCGGCATCTACAATCCTTAGTCCAGACCGAAAAATCGCCATTTTTTTGGAAATATTTGGAGTATGAATTTTTTGCATGTACATTAATAAAAAACTATGTAGGTACCTACATAATAATAAACAACAACTCACAAGTGTGAGGGACAATTTAAGGTCTTTTTCTTGATGTTTTTTTCGTTTTTCTTCTATAACACTTTTTCTAATGATTTAATCGAATAAAGTTAATTAAGAACGTTCTTGTTCGATTTAATTTGAGATCAATAAAAGTGTTTTACCTACAAAGCGAGTTTACAAACAAGTAGCAAATAACGTTAAATAATAAAAAATATTTCATTTTAATGACTGGATATGATAGAAGTACATTTCCTACATATTCCATGTGAGCACAGATCATAACGGATCAATAATAAGGATTTGGTACCCATACAAAGTTAATAATTTTTTTTTTCATTAACAAATTAATTGTTGCTCACCTACTTATTTGATAGGGGTAAAATTTTAGCAAGAATAATAATTATAAAAAAGGATTCTGTTCCCAAAATTTCAGTGCAATAGCAGTTGGATTTCTATCTTTAATGTTGATACGAAAGAAATCTCTTTTTCTCGATAAATAAATCTTCATTTATTAATAAACATTTATCACTTACATATATCCTTTATATCCTTATCGAAAAAGTGATTCGAAAGAACGTTCTCATTTAACATTTTTCGATTAAGTCATTAGAAAAATAATTGTAGATAAAAGACGAAAGAAGTATCGAGAAAATGACCTTAAATTGTTTATAAACAAAGTTCCTCACAATTGTAAGCGTGGGCACAAGTTTATTAATGATGTACGCAATTTTTTTACTAATTTACATACAAAAATCAGGTCTATTTCAATTTTCCATCCAAAAGTCTAATTTGCCTAAACCACATTGTTTTCCATGTTATTTGTGGGTGGGTGTTTGTATCTGTGTGAGTGCGCGCGCATGTGGTCTTGAAATTTAATAAAATAACTACTATAATTCATTTACTTTCTCTAGCGATTTGCCCCTTCCAATGTCTTGGATGCGCGCTGGCAAAATCGTAGGTAGGGAGAAAAAAGCTCATTATACTCTCGACTCTTGTTCATTAAACATACTTTTTCATACAGTACCTGCCAAAAGTTTTGTTCAATCATGAATAGTAGTGCGA
>NW_020442462.1:1177320-1187504 GCF_000699045.2 Agrilus planipennis | reverse complement strand
CCCACGTTCTATTAAATAAACATAATAAATTGTACTTACTTAATTTTTTTGGTTGAATATAAGGATCTTACGGATTCGCTTCTTACCTGTAAAGAAAAAAATGCTTCGTTTACATATATGAAGCAACAGTTTAAACAATAAGGTCAAAAAAAAGGGAAAAAACTAACTTATTTTATATGTATTTAATGAAAATATAGTCTTATTAATTAATTAATTCGACCAACAAAAATATCCAAACTATACGTTACAGCTGTAAGTTTAACAATGAAGTAAATTACGTAAATACAGAATAATAATTAATAATTAATTTTCAAATGCATCACTAAAATATCTTTATTCGGATTTTTAGGATGTTGTTTTGAATATTACTCCTGGAGGATCAGTTTACGAGCATGAATATCAATGTACCTACAATATAGGTGCTTTTATAGTAATATAATCTATTGTAGATTATCATAATCAGAAGAATTCCTAATGTGTCAATTATGCGCCTTATTATCGAAGCGTTACAAGTTAGTAAACCAAACCGGCCTACACAAATTACACACTTCAAAACCAAATATAAATAATGCGTATATAAGCATAATAATAACATATTACGTTATTTTTTCAACCTTGTATATGCAATTATAAATGTGACAACAATAAATTCACAAGTTTTTTATAAAAGTAAAGCAAATTTGGAATGTACGATAATAGAAATTGACTGAAGAAGTTACTGGAAAATACCACAAATGGCGCAGTGAACGCCATCTGTAGCACGATGCTACATTTTAGGATTACGTATGCTCCAACAACGAACAACGAATCCTGGCGTAGCCAACCTCAACGTGATAGGCACGTTACCATAATCGAATAAAATGATTCGAAGTGGTCTGCATTCTGTCGAAACTGCCAGACGCGGTGCGATTTCGATCTTTGTGGATCTCATCAGCACGTCGCAGACAGCTCCGACAGAACACAGACCAACTTCTACCTGCTGTCTTAACAGCGCGTTTTAGAAAATACCACAAATGGCGCGGTAAACGCCATATGTAGTACGATGCTACATTTTAGGATTACGTATGCTCCAACAAGGTCCATTTAAATATATGGATATCTACTTGCTGAAACGAATCCCGGCGTAGCTAACCTCAACGTGATAGGCACGTCTGTGTTGTCGGAGCTGCCAGCGACGCGCTGATGAGATCCAAAAAGATCGAAATCGCGATCCGCGTCTGGCAGTTTCGACAGAATACAGACCACTTCGAATCATTTTATTCGAAGAAGTTACTGTCCAGAGAAAATGGTCCAAGAATTTCTGCGTTGAGTCAACTGAATTTAGGTATGTATTATTTTTGACATGTACTGGGTAGAAAGTACGATAGAAAAAATCTACCATATACTATAGCTAATGAACTGTCGAATATAATACACAAGAGTAAGCATAGTCAACTTAACCATTTAATTTATTTTAGGACTATCTTACCTCTTCCATTTTGTTAGGAAGATAATACTGCAACAAAATGCTTGTCAAGAACTTATTCTTTTTTGATTTTTTAAAGTTAAAAGTTCCTACAAATAGTGAATTAAATATAAAAAAAGGGCCTGTGACGTAACAGCAGCGTTGCCAGATGTCCCAATTTTGGCGGAACGTCCTGATTTTTAAATCAAAATTAAAGGTCCCGCTTTTCGGGGATAACTTGACCGTGCGTACAACGTTCTTCATCTTTATTAAGGAGAAAAATTTTGAAAAAAAAGTTAAGTCATCACAGAAATATCATGAATAAGTAATTTTTATAAATAATTATTCTCTTATTGTAAGTTGCAATTTGTAACACTCACTCCTCAGACTATTGTTTGAAACGCCATATTTTTCTAATGAATAAAACTTTTTTGATTTTAATTTCTGTTTTTTTTGAAGACGAATAAGACTCAACTATTTAACGATAGGGTAAGTCTGATTTAAAATACCATATTTTTATTAAAATACATTTTCTATGGCTACTTTTGCTATCTATTGTCACGTAAATGTAATTTGAACTCAAATAAAAAAATAAATATTCAAAAACCTCTGACTATACACGTTTTTTTTACTATGTCCCGCTTTCGACGAAAGAATCCTACTTTTTTCACTCACAAAGTTCCAGAATCCCAACTTGGCAAAAAAAATTTGGCAACGCTGCTTAACAGTGTTATTATTAATCTCAAGATTTGGTAAATGATTCCAAATAGCTTGTTAGTACTATGTTAAAATGTTAATTAAAACCTCATTTCAGCTAACATTCTTCGGCATGTACGTAAAATTACAGTAATAAGTGTGAGAAGCCTGATTATTTTCTTTCATATGATTTTGAACCGAATTTTCATTTAAAATTTATCCTTATGTAAAAACTGCCTCTCAAGCTTTGTTTCCTTTTATTTTAAACCATAGACGTAATTCACGAAACCGTTCTTAATTTATATTTCATTCGCGTAAGTAGATATAAGTACGAAAATATTTACGAATACAAGAAGAACGTGTCAAAGGTATCTGAGTACCAAGTTCCTTTCTCCTGAGTGCCAATTAGAGTGACTACCTTTCAAGCTACCTTCAAAAAAGGGAGCTTGTTAGTACAAGTCTTGTTAAATATTTCTTCTCCAGCTTAATTAATATTGAGTGTTAGAACTTGAAGTATCATCATTCTATTCAAAACTGCAGGTACATCGTCAAGATCGAGACTCGGAATGCTGTTTGTGTTTATTCAACTTATTTAACAGCTCAAATCCGCTAAATACTATCATTAATGCCTTTTATTTCCTTTATTACCTATTAATTAAATTTATAATTAGTTTTCCATTCCTAGTAATGATTCAAACTCGCTCTGTGAAAGTGCTAAAGTTTACCTTCAGAAATTCAGCGAACCAGGTACGTATCCAAATTATATCGTACGAGTCACGTGTTCCTTTTGTAATATCTTTAGATAAAGATGAGCTATCACAAATTGTTCGGATGGAGTTAGCCTTGTAAGGGCTCGTATCAGGCAATATTCTGCTGCTAACTATTAATAGTGTAGAATAAAGCTGTACCACCGAAACTAATTAGCGGTGCTATTTGTTATTGAGATTTAAAACACATCGACGTTTAATTTGCTTTTGATTTTTGTATTGCACTTACATTTATTGTACATTTTAATTTTTAATATGAACTATGTACATTATACATCGAACCCATTTGTTTGATATCTTAACTAATCTTGGAAAATTTGTAAACTGTCTTTGAATTATGTGAGCTGCTGTCTCAAATACTGATCGAGTTTCAAATTGTAATTAATGTATTATGGATTCCGAATTTTAGACTCTGATGTTTGTCAGACTTATGCACACCATAATATAGTATATTACACACCAAGGAAAGACTATGGCATTCCCTCTGGGCAGAAGACGAAGGCGACAATCTCCCGGGAAGGGAGTTCTTTACTTATTTCTCGAGACCCGTATACGATCTTTTACAATACCCCTTCCCCAAAAGTACGATTTTTTCTGATTTCAGGGGCGAAAGGGTTGGAATGTATTTTAACATTGTACGCGTGAAAATTGCCATCCGAACCGTCCCAGCAATTAAAAAAAGATATCGTACTTAGGGTGTAGTAAAAAATGAATTTTCTCATGTTTTTTGCTTGTGAATCGCTGTCGAGACTTCGAGGTATAACCTTCGTTAGGTTGACATCAACGTAGTACCACTGAAGATGTCAACCGCAGTTAACGACGAAACGTTTAGACTTAACAGTTCATTTAGACCACGGCTTTTCACTCCGATACATGATTCTACTATGGAGTCTGGCTGTGAAAGACTATGTTCTTATATCATTACATTTTGTATAAACTTGGTTAAAATAGGGTAACAGGGAAATTGTCCGAATAGTCGGCCAGTTATTCACAAGCAGTAGGCCGATAGTTGATAGACTTTAGGGTTGCCACTTTTTTATATAAATAAAGGACGTTGGTTATTAAAGGTAGAAAAAAGAGTACGCTGTGTCAAAATAGAGTACAATTTATTTTACTCTATCATTTTGCTTCATCATCATCATCGCAAGGTCGTCAGTCCTAAGACTGGTTGGACACGTACCACCACTCTTTCCTATCCTGAACTAAACTTCGCATTTCCCTAAAACTAGAAAAAAGAAAAAAAAAACTTTTGGGTGTTTCATTCCCACCAGCCAGCAATGCTGGTGGGCGGGCAGTCCCTCCGGACTATGCCGGAAGGTAGGGCGGAAGGCCCTCTTCAGCCTGCTTTCAGGAATCGTGGGAATGAGTGGGTGGTGGTTCGGGTGAGAAAGATGAGAAGGACGAAATGAAGACAGAAAAGAGTGAAACATTATCTGTGGAATATTACTGCCTCGGCATTTGTAATCCAAGGAAACCACAGAAAAACTTGGACCAAGGCAGACGGACCCGGAATCGAACCGGCATCCTCCCGAATGGTAAGCAATGGTCTAGACCTCTAGGTCATGCTGCTCGGTCTAAACTAGACCAACCCACATCCTTAACTATTTGCGAACAGTAATCTAACCTAGGTCTACCTTTACCGCTCCTACCTAACTCCTGTTTCTGCCTCTAATATGTCCCTGACTAGACCTTCATGCCTGAGAAGGTGTCCTACCAAGCTATCTCGCCTATTTTTTATTGACTTCCATAGACTCCTATGTTCTCCTATTCTTTCTAATACCTCTTCATTTCTAACCTTTTCTACTCACGTTATCCTCATCATTCGCGTATAACACCACATTTCGAAGGCTTCCAACCTTTTCTTTTCCGCCACGCCCACTGTCCATGTTTAAAAACATATTTTTCATTACTTTTAACCAACAGTTAAACAATTGCACAGCATCTCTACAGTCTACATTTTAGTTAAATTAAATAAGTAGTTCATTTTTTATCAATTTTTGAGACCCTTTATTTCTTTCGTTCCGCCATTTGTAATTCATCACAGAAAAAATTCTCTCTGTATCGACAGTAAAAATGACAGTTTAAAGTAATAAACAAATTTGAGTAATTATCATCAGTCTTATTAATTACAGTAAATAACTCCGCAAAACCATTAAAACTATATATCTGATTATATAATTTGTTTAATAGAGAAAGTTCTCCGTAAAAATCCTCCACATTTTCGACTATTTTCACAAAATTATCAAATTTAACATTACTTTTTAAATTTATACTGCTAAGTGTAAATAATCAGTTTGTGTCATTAAAATTAAACTATTTATTTATCGATAGTTACGCAAAAATTCTTAAAACCGCCCTTTTTTTTGTATATTATGTTTTAAAATCTCAGAGAAATCAAATCATTTGAAATATAGTATTTTCGTGTACTTTATTTGTCGCATAAAGTATAGAGTACAATTACCCTAAATAACGTNCTGAAACAAAGTATTTTTGTGTACTTTATTTGTCAAATAAAGTATTTTCGTGTACTTTATTTGTCGCATAAGGTATAGAGTACTAAGTACAGTTACCCTAAATAACGTACAATTCTTTATAATAAAGTACGGATGGCAACCCTAATGTACATATACACACGCACGCACGCACTCAATCACGCACACCAATAATGTACGATACAGGCGAAAAAAATAAATTTAAATAACATAAAGCAAACGGAATATTAACTATATTATTATTTATTATTACAAAATTTTTGTGTTGTTTCAAAAGCCGTAACATTCGCGTATTGCCATTTTTTTTAATGTTCCCTTAACGTTTAACAAAACATGTATTATGCATATTCGGACTCAGTACATCCAAAATATAAAAATCAAGGGAAATTAGCTCCTAAAACGAGATTGGGCACGAACCATAAAAATTAAGGGTGCCCAGTTCGCTTATATGTAAACTACGATACTGTTTAAAAGATAGAAAATTAAGCAAACGTTTAAAGATTAAACGCAATGAAGGATTAAATTTAACGTATATGGCGGGTTGAACAAACTCGGTGACTCTCAATTGCACTTTCAGCGGACATTATGCCTTTACACTCGAACAATCGT
Organism: Agrilus planipennis; assembly: GCF_000699045.2. Lineage (NCBI taxonomy): Eukaryota > Metazoa > Arthropoda > Insecta > Coleoptera > Buprestidae > Agrilus > Agrilus planipennis. The sequence goes on along the minus strand of NW_020442462.1, from coordinate 1,181,496 downwards.
AATTTACATCAAAACTCCTTCTTTAGTACTAAAAAATTTTTATTCAATTAAGTTTGTCAATAGCATTAAATCAAATGCGGGCATAACAAAACAGTATTACCTACCATCCAAAATTAATTAAAGATTAACAAGGTTTTGTTAATCGTAAAGCTTGCATAAATAAACATCAATATAAAACACATAGCTCTCGTTGCTAGTAAGTAATAGGTATACTACGAGGGTGGATTGATAAGTTTCCGGCCTGACCAAGAAAAACAAGGTTTTTAAAAATTTTTTTTTTTTATTTCTCAACATAATCTCCTCCANTTTCAGTGCAATAGCAGTTGGATTTCTATCTTTAATGTTGATACGAAAGAAATCTCTTTTTCTCGATAAATAAATCTTCATTTATTAATAAACATTTATCACTTACATATATCCTTTATATCCTTATCGAAAAAGTGATTCGAAAGAACGTTCTCATTTAACATTTTTCGATTAAGTCATTAGAAAAATAATTGTAGATAAAAGACGAAAGAAGTATCGAGAAAATGACCTTAAATTGTTTATAAACAAAGTTCCTCACAATTGTAAGCGTGGGCACAAGTTTATTAATGATGTACGCAATTTTTTTACTAATTTACATACAAAAATCAGGTCTATTTCAATTTTCCATCCAAAAGTCTAATTTGCCTAAACCACATTGTTTTCCATGTTATTTGTGGGTGGGTGTTTGTATCTGTGTGAGTGCGCGCGCATGTGGTCTTGAAATTTAATAAAATAACTACTATAATTCATTTACTTTCTCTAGCGATTTGCCCCTTCCAATGTCTTGGATGCGCGCTGGCAAAATCGTAGGTAGGGAGAAAGAAGCTCATTATACTCTCGACTCTTATTCATTAAACATAATTTTTCATACAGTACCTGCTAAAAGTTTTGTTCAATCATGAATAGTAGTGCTAGTCGAAAACAAGCGTTAAAGCCTTTAATATATCTTCAAATATAAATAGACATCTCGTTGATATTTTCAGTAGTAAATGGTACCAATAACAGCACATTTGAGCAATGCAATTGTAGTGGATAACATGGTCAATTTTTCCGTTCAGTACTGTACGGATTATAAGCTCCTCACCGGTTAAGAGAGTTGTCTCTTTCCTTTTCTGGCCTAGTGCTGTTCCTTTCTACTTTGCGCAGGTCAAACTGAAGGTCACATGGCTACAGAAAGTAAACGAAGTACTATACCTATTCAGAGAATATTAATCTATATATATATATATATAAAAGAAATTACCTAGTTTTAGTTACATTATTTATAACTCAAGAACGGCTGAACCGATTTGACTGAAAATTAGTGAGGAGGTAGTTTAGAATCAGGAAACGGACATAGGATACTTTTTTTCCCGTTCCCGTGAAAAAAACGTGGTATAAGAAAACTGACATGGAATGACAAAACGCAACTGACAGCAAAACGAAAAATTTATCAGCCTAGCCGTCCATTTGTTAAAAATGGTATAACAAAACGCAACTGACAGCTAAACGTAATGTTGTCTATGGTTAAGTATGGTGTTTTTTTTATAGTCAGATTTACCTGAAGCTTGGCTTTAATGCTTTTTCATATAAAATTAGTGACATACATACCTATTTCAACATTTTACAAAATTCTACCTCTTTAGGGGTTTGCAAAGATTGCATGTTTGTTTTTCGTCCGATTTACTTGAAACTGGTTAAAAAATTAAATTTCTGTTGCGAAGGGGGAGGAGTGGTGAAGAGGAGTTGCAATGTTTAAATGGAACATATCCAAAGGAGGGGAGAGTAAAAAGATGTTTCAATTCTTGTTTGGGACATACTTTATTTGTGGTTGAATTTACTTGAAACTTGGCATATATGCTGTTTGATATTATTAATCAAATGAAAAGAAGTTGCAACGTTTCCGTGGGGTAGGTATATTTTATTTGTACTCGGATTTACTCGCAGGTTGCTTATTGTTGAAATTAAGCATATACGTGTTTTAGCAATTTTTAAAAATCAACCCTTAAGGATGAAATGTTGTTGCTACGTTTGTATTTGAAATCTAAGATGGCGACATTACATAAAATTAAAACGTTGTAAGGGTGAATTGGGAATTAAAAGGTTTTATGGAGAAACAATATTAATTTCTGCGAGCGAAGCTGCGGGGAAAAGCTAGTTTACTTATTAAATTAAAGTTAATGTTTTCTTTTCTTTGCGTTCTAATTACCATGTCGAAGTACACTTTATATATTATTGCATCTATCAGCGATGAACAAAATAGTCATTCAAATAATTATTACCGCAAAGGGCGTCTACAGATTATTATGTGTGGTGGCGTGTGGTAGTAAGCCAGAGCCGGGCAAACTTCGCAGGAGCCGCTACATGAGATTAGTTTGAGTCACTCCATACCCTTCAATGAGTACGAGAGAGTAAGCAGTAATGAATAATTTTGTTTTGTCTTTTTCTTCTCCCTTCCATTTCCATATTAAGCCCCTTCATCCCGTAGACGAGAAAAAGCCACTCTCGCAACTTAAATAATACCTACGAAAATTTTCATTTCTACGTTCGCAAAACTATTGGGTTTGGCTATGGAAGAGGGGACTCACCTACGAAATGGAAGGGATAAGATAAGGAAAGAATCATTTCACTCGCACTCGCAGGATCAATGAGGAGCTACTTGGTTAACCTTGAGGAGCACTCGGGAGGCAAAAGAGCCGAGTTTGCCCGGCTCTGTAGCAAGCTGTTGATATTTACTTTATTACTCGTTCCATAATCGTCACTGTTTACATTTTTCATCTATGTAATCTTAATTGTTATCGCAATTTCTGTACACGTTGTCATTCACAGCCAGCGCCGGGCTTGGGATTGCAACTCTGTCTGATTTTTTACACATCATGTGATTCCTTTTTGCATCTAGTTATCACCCTCCAAAGCTCGCTAATTGTTACGAGCACTTATACTAACCGTTATACTACGGTAAGTAAATAGTGAACTTACACAATTTCTTTTAAAATTTTTCTATTAAATAAACATAATAAATTGTACTTACTTAATTTTTTTGGTTGAATATAAGGATCTTACGGATTCGCTTCTTACCTGTAAAGAAAAAAATGCTTCGTTTACATATATGAAGCAACAGTTTAAACAATAAGGTCAAAAAAAAGGGAAAAAACTAACTTATTTTATATGTATTTAATGAAAATATAGTCTTATTAATTAATTAATTCGACCAACAAAAATATCCAAACTATACGTTACAGCTGTAAGTTTAACAATGAAGTAAATTACGTAAATACAGAATAATAATTAATAATTAATTTTCAAATGCATCACTAAAATATCTTTATTCGGATTTTTAGGATGTTGTTTTGAATATTACTCCTGGAGGATCAGTTTACGAGCATGAATATCAATGTACCTACAATATAGGTGCTTTTATAGTAATATAATCTATTGTAGATTATCATAATCAGAAGAATTCCTAATGTGTCAATTATGCGCCTTATTATCGAAGCGTTACAAGTTAGTAAACCAAACCGGCCTACACAAATTACACACTTCAAAACCAAATATAAATAATGCGTATATAAGCATAATAATAACATATTACGTTATTTTTTCAACCTTGTATATGCAATTATAAATGTGACAACAATAAATTCACAAGTTTTTTATAAAAGTAAAGCAAATTTGGAATGTACGATAATAGAAATTGACTGAAGAAGTTACTGGAAAATACCACAAATGGCGCAGTGAACGCCATCTGTAGCACGATGCTACATTTTAGGATTACGTATGCTCCAACAACGAACAACGAATCCTGGCGTAGCCAACCTCAACGTGATAGGCACGTTACCATAATCGAATAAAATGATTCGAAGTGGTCTGCATTCTGTCGAAACTGCCAGACGCGGTGCGATTTCGATCTTTGTGGATCTCATCAGCACGTCGCAGACAGCTCCGACAGAACACAGACCAACTTCTACCTGCTGTCTTAACAGCGCGTTTTAGAAAATACCACAAATGGCGCGGTAAACGCCATATGTAGTACGATGCTACATTTTAGGATTACGTATGCTCCAACAAGGTCCATTTAAATATATGGATATCTACTTGCTGAAACGAATCCCGGCGTAGCTAACCTCAACGTGATAGGCACGTCACCATAATCGAATAAAATAATTCGAA
>NW_020442462.1:1168422-1171830 GCF_000699045.2 Agrilus planipennis | reverse complement strand
ACGATTTTCCTGCTTTTCCATTTTTACGAAAACCACAGAGGCGTCTTGTTCAGCGTGCTGTCAAACCTACACTAGCAAGGAGATCGGGCTGAAACTATAGCTACAAGCTATCCAAGGATGGTACTATAGAATGTCACCTCAAGGTAGGCCTAGTGGCGTCATCTCTTGGTTAGGCCGGAAACTTATCAATCCACCCTCGTATTAATAAATGTAAGCCGAACGGCATTCTGTTACATTACAACATACTCTTTCTCTGATTTTGAGTGCAATTGACAAGTACCCGAACAAACCAGACTCGTCGGCTGTTCTGGTTGACCTTGACTCTTAAATTACAGAGTAGAAAGGTTCGTTGAGACCTCGCTCATGTACCTATTCATTATTCCTTTTTTTAAACCATGAAGAGAATAACGCCTTAATAAAGAATTAGTGATACATCCGATGTGATCGATGGCTATAAATAAATAAAGAAAAAAAAAGAAAAATATGAAAATATAGATAAGTACGTATGTATTACATTACACTTAATGAATGAATGTAGGCACTGTATCCCCTATGTTCTTTTCATATAATTTTCAGTCACATGTGAAAGAAGTTCAGCAGTTCAAAGAAAAGGAAAGAAAAGAAACAATGACGTAGTTATTACAGGGTAAAATACTACAGTGTACCTACACTGCGTAATTATTTATGAGGCTGAATCCCAAAAAACAAAAACTACCCCATTGGAGAGCACCGCATTCACATCGAGTAGCCGTCTCACATGTTTAATTGAAATATTTTCGCATTTGTGTCTGGGGGGCCATTTTCAATTAAAAGAATGTTAGTCGCATTAAGTTGTTGTTAATATTCTAATCCCAACTTATTGCTTCCATTTCTGGATATTATTTTACATTTCATTTTGTCAAAAAGTTTGTAACATCATTTTGCGGAGGTATCTTCAATGCCGAGATCAAATTATGGAATCACCTGAGTGTAGTTTTATCGGAATTTATAATTTGAAATCTTTTAACGTTCCGAGAATGCTTAAATGACAATATTCAGCTGTTGTAGGGTCGCAGACAGAATGTGATAGGGCTAAACGCCTACCTACAAAATCATCAGAATAAATAATAAATACCGTAATTGAAGGATGCCCTGATTCAGACGTGTGAAAGGCTATGCACACGGGGCTTACGTTAGGCTATGGAGCTTAGAGCCCTGATTAGCTTGCCTGATGAAAGGTCAATATTATGGTGAGAGGAGACTCACTAATTGATTGTAAGGGAACAGATTTCCCTGTTTGACATGTATGAAGTGCTAAGCACTAACGTTTAAGGTTAGTTTATGAAGAGGGGATTTACTGATTGAAAAATGAAAGTACCTGGTCCTAGGTTAGATTACGGTATGGGGAATCGTGATATTAATGTAAGTGATCGACTACGGCGCCCATCTCTCCAAAGGACGGTTTCAACCAATAAAAATAATAAAACCCTTACTAGACCACTCAGGAATCTGTTCGTTTTTTTATGACTTGCATTTTTTTCGTATACCTAAGTGAAAATTTTAGAGATGGTTCAAATTTTTCACTCAGGAATCTGTTCGTTTGTTTATGACTTGCATTTTTTTCGTATACCTAACTGAAAATTTTAGAGATAGTTCAAATTTTTCTGAATCACTTGGTACATGTTGGAAAAGACTAATTATAGGGAACTTAAGGATGTATGCATACTTATAAAATTTATGAATGCAAATGATTATTGTCTGAATTCAAAATATACGTCACAAAATATATTGTTCTGCATTAATCAAAACGAAAAAAATGTACCTACCTGACCACTTTCGGGAAAAAACCGTTTCGAAGTCACCATTATACTAACGATAGTGTCCAAATTAGAGCAAAATTCGTAGTATTCTTCTGAAGATTTATGATTTAACAACTAATTTATAGTTATCTTGTAACGTTTGCGATTTTTTAAGTTCAAAAAAGTGGGTAACTGATAATTCTACAAAATATTTCATTTTGGAATTTATCAAATCAATCGTTCGATACTGACAAATAATTAAGTCATTTGCAACCAATGTACATTATCTAACAATGTCGTCCGATTGCATACCTACAATGCCTACGCTTTTTCATTATATACCGCACTAATGTGACATGTAAAAAGTAAAGTTAAAAATTCGGACACCACCACATTTACTGTGAGTGAATTAGCTCTCAGGGGACCCATATCGGAAACAAACTGTAACATAAACGAAAAAAAATATCCACATCCTGATTGCGACGTCTATAAGAACGCGACTTGAAATTGAAAGACATTTATTTGGTGTTTTGCAAGAAAAAAGAGAACTATCGTGTTTCGTGTTTTAAAAGTTCATATAAAGGGTTAAAATCTGCACGCTTTGTAGCATTAGTTGTAGTTTTTAAGTTACTCTCTAAATTTGAAATGCAAATACCGTGTAGTTTTCGCAAACTGCTGCGTTTTGCATAGAAATTCACTTTTTTGTACACCGCAGCAAAAGACTAGTGACGATTACACGGATTTTTAACAAATAGGACTGTATACTTTTAGATTCACTCTACAGCGTGTTTGTCAAAATGTTTATATCTCTATAAGAAAAAGGCGATCGAAATCTTTGAATTTCAACCTTGAGCAATGACTCGCGAAAGGGGTGACGGTTGCCGACATCCCCTTATTAACTTTCGAAATTATTACTCAAAGATTCCACAAGGATGTGCGGTGGAAGTGTAAATTGGTTGAAGAGGACCCTAGTTGGTCCTAGAACGGCCTGAGGTAGAGGGATTTTAGCCGGTAGGTCCGAGGACACCTTCCTCGGGAATCCGACACTACCCAGTCGTACGGACGGCTGGGTGTCTTTTGAAGATTTCCCTTCTCCCACGAAAACATAAAAAAAAAGTGTAAATTGGAAATAGCGACCATCGCATTGATCAGAGGGAATGAGGGAAAATCTTGTATAACACTAAATGTTTTAAGGTGACGGCGAAGGGGTAGAGGTCCTTTCTAGACAAAAATATATAAACCTATATTAGAGTAGATTAAATCCGAGTAGAGAATTGTAACGTTCTATAAAGAAGGTCCTCTGAAATTTCACTACTGCTGATTCAGAAATTCGAATTTAAACTTTAATTTATAGGAAATTATCAATATTATTAATTATATTTACAAAATAAACATTGTATAATGAAGATTAATTCAAGTGGTAATTATAATTTTTTGGTATTGTGGCCAATAGATAGTCTTCCATAAAAAAAAATTGAATGCTTAAGAGTAGAAAATGTAAAAGTAGGTATAAATTATCATAAATCAATCTTAATATTTTCAACAACTGAACCTTTTTGAGTATCAGTATAGTTTTGAACAAAATAATTCGAAGTGGTCTGTATTCTGTAGAAACTGCCAGACGCGGATC
>NW_020442462.1:1145455-1168174 GCF_000699045.2 Agrilus planipennis | reverse complement strand
GACGCGCTGATGAGATCCAAAAAGATCGAAATCGCGATCCGCGTCTGGCAGTTTCGACAGAATACAGACCACTTCGAATTATTTTGTTCGATTATGGTAACGTGCCTATCACGTTGAGGTGAGCTACGCCGGGATTCGTTTCAGCAAGTAGATATCCATATTTTTAAATGGACCTTGTTCGAGCATATGTACTCCTCAAATGTAGCATCGTACTACAGATCACCACGCCATTTGTGGTATTTTCCAGTATAGTTTTGTTTATTTCCGATAAAAATTGGACCATAAACTGCTGCAGCTCTGGATTTTCACTCAGTATTCCATGGTAACTTTCAATCAATTTAACTGCACGCTCGGCTATGCCATTAACAACTTTAAAACTCCTCGCCAATGTTAAACCCTTCTTGAAACTGTCATTTTCGCACCATTCAGATGGATTTAGGCTCATCTGTGCCTATTTTAAACCGTTCAAAAAACTGGAGCGATCGAAATGAAACTATATAGAAGAATTGAACTTAAAGAAGAATATGTATCGGCTAAAATACCAAAAAATCACATAATCTCATGAATTGATTTTGAAAAATACATCCTACAAGTAATATAAAATATATTTTATTATACAACTGTTTATTTTGCAAATATAGTTGATATTATCGATAATCTTTACATAATACAAAATAAAGTTGTTTCCGCTGTCTGTACGGTTAGATTTTTTGAACTACGTAACGGATTTTAATGCAGTTTTCAGCAATAGATACAGTGATTTAAGAGGAAGGTTTATATGTACAATAACACATGCATATTATAGTACAGAAAAGCGGAGAAATTGAATGATTTGTGGTGTGATGTCGAAACAAATATATTTTTCTGCGCTTACAATACAAACGTTGGCTAAACCTTAATAGATAGATCAAATTAATGTACTATGGAATTGTCCTAAGTGTTTCTTTTTTTTTGTACATAAAATATTTTTAATTTAAATTCATATTTGTATTTTTAAATAGTAAGTTAGTTAGTTAGACATCAGGACTAGTTTGCATTTTACCTTCACAGAACCCTTATAAACTGGAAAGGAATGTTGTATAGCGATTGTGCTGATATTTAATGATAGGGCTTTCCTTATTCTTTGTTATATTCAATTTCTAGTTATTCACCCCCGCTAGAATAATATTCACTCAATTTACCTGTTTGTGGCTAGAGTTGTATGGTAACATTAACAATTAACATTCAGATTTCAACTCCTCAAACAAGTCAGTTTTTGCACAAGTAATCCACCCAAAAGAATTTGATAGTTGTTTTAAGTTTTAATTTAGACGTTGAAATTTAGTTTTATTGATTAGAATAGAAGTTCAATTTTTATTCTTCAACGAAATGACAATCCAATTAACTAGTTGCACAATATTAATTTGGCGTGCAACGTACAACGTTTGTACAGGAATTGTATATCTCTAGAAGATCGATAAAATAGTCCGGGATGGTATATATTTATCTCATAAGGATAACCCACAGTAACCATTTGTCGCGCTTTCGAGAGTAAGAGAACATGTTTGTACTGTCTCATGAAAAGCAAGCTATAAATATTGTATATAAAGGTATCCTGTAGTATAGACTAATCATAATCATAAAATTATTAATCACTCCACACTACACTACATTAGTATCTACACTGCGTCCGTGCGAATAACATCTGAATCAGTAGATTTAGCTACAGACCTCAGAGAACCTTTTTCGTAGAACGTTAAATTCTCTACAAAAATATCTATATTTGTTTATTGCAAATTCTTTCGTACTGGAGTCATAGAATTTCATAAAACAAAAGTTTTTCACATGTTATTTCCCTAAGAAATCCTATTGTCAAAGCGAGCTATCTTATAGTTAATATGATGAGTAAATTTTCAGAGATTTTTTATTAATTTTGAAGCGTTTAAACCCCTGGGAGCATAAAAATCAAAAACACCCTATTAAGGACCTCCCTAGCGTAACATGCAAATTAAAAAAAAAAGTGTTCGTTAAATAAATAGTCAGAAGGCATTTTTATAACAGCTTTTTACCTCCCTTTAAGAAATTGTGGTTAAGAAAACGTCTGATGCATAAAATATGTTAAATCTGATGGAAAGGGCATGTTAGCAACCAACAGCATTCAAGGTAACGCTTTATGTCATGAATGCCGTCTTTACGTACAAAGAGATTCAGGTTCATTATCAAATTATTATACTTAGTACCTAAATGGAAAATATCTCCAGAAGATATTTTGTGAGAAGCTTAACGTCTTTAAGTGCTACGACGCCAAACTAATTAAATTCTGCCATAAAAACGATGAAAATACATAAAAAATGTTCGGCGAGGAAAGGTCCAATTAAAATTTTGTCGTGCACCGGCATAAATTCCTAATCAAATATCAAATGCTTCTCTCACGCTCCCGCTGATTCTTAGAGGCGCGAAAAGACATTTATCGAAGTAAATGATTCAGAAAATTGTTTTTCAACTTATTCTTTCTCTCTTCATTCATTTCAGTCTGATTCACAAGGNTGATTCGGCGAGAAAAACCGAACCCATCTTTGGTATCTAATTATTATAGTTGTCAATAATTTGTTTCCTAAAAACTGAAAAATGGATTGAAATTCATTTGCTTTGTAAGTACAATAAATCTCATTGTACGCAGTTAGAAAGTGGCAAATAATACAAATCGAATATTAAGAACGCGTTGTGAGCGTTTTTTTTTTTAATTTTTTAATCAAAAATTTGAAAAAAAATCAAATTTTAACTGTATACCCGACAACAATTGACAAAACGCGTTCCGGCTGTTTAACAGTTACCAGAACGCGTTGCGAGCGTTTAAAAACAGACAGAACGCGTNTCATATTCACACACTCAAATTTTAACTGTATACCCGACAACAATTGACAAAACGCGTTCCGGCTGTTTAACAGTTACCAGAACGCGTTGCGAGCGTTTAAAAACAGCCAGAACGCGTTCTGTGCGTTTGAAGGCAGCCAGTACGCGTTGTGGCCGTTTTTTCCGGCCACTGAGCGTTTTCGGTCTTCGGGCCTAACACATACACTTCATGTAAAATTACTCATTTAAACATAATATGGTGATTGCCTTTAAGTTAGACGGGTCTCAGGTTATTACCAGACGTGTAAAACATACTTTTTTTTAAAGTATTTAAATACAAATATAAATACTCTTACTTCATTGAGTATTTACATACAAATACAAATACTTTGACTGCATATAGTATTTGAAATACAAGCACAAATACTCCTGAAGTATTTGAAGTACTTTTGGGTTATATTTATAGAAATATTCTCAAGCATTTGCTTGATCTATTAGCAAGTATACAAGCTCAACTGATAAAAGAACTATCCTAAAGCAAGTACATACTTGCAAAAAATACTCAATTTTAAGTATTTAAACACAAAAACAAATGCAAACGAGATTAGGGTCTTTGAAATAGTAGTAAAAAGCTTTTCTGCATGGAAACGCGAATATTTTAATATTTTTTTAATTAAACTACATAAATATTTGATATAAATTATTTTTATGTATAGGTACCTATTATTATATTAATATGTATAATAATACTTTTTCAAAATTATCATTAGTCAATCTTCCCCTCCTTTTGGTAAATACACAGCCAGCTACACTAAAGAGATGTTCCACTGGACCACTAATTGGTAGTGGCGGATTATATTATAAGAAAATAACTTCAGTATTTCGAGTTCTATTTAAATCGTTGGAGTAATTTGCAACATGCCTTCCATTAGTATCTTCTAAAGATATTATTAGAGTTGAGAAATGCAGAAATATTTCTCTATCAATTAATTTTTGACTTGATTACTCAATAATCATTTGAATTTATTTCTTCAAAATTGATTCAGAAGAATCTTTTTCTTCTTCAGTATCTAATTAGCCAATCTAATTTAAAACATGAGTGAAATACGGAAACTAGTAATAAGATATTATTATGGAATTGTTTTCCAAAACGACGATGTAACGCTACTGCACACATCGATTTTAAAAGGCTTTTGCGCTTTTTATTTAAAATAGCAAATTGGTTCTCAATTTCTTTCAGAGTTTCAAATGTATCCCTATAGTACATTTGCTTTTCACCTTATAATAAGACTAATGCAGCTTCAATTAGCTTCATAATGTCCAAATATTCTAAAGAAAGTCTGAATCTATGAAACACCTTGACATTTAATAGTAGTTAATATCAAATATTAATGTGAAAATTCATTTTTCATTTTTCTACAAACTACCTCAGGTTAAAGAGGGAAAATTTGTTGCTGTTGTCACATCGGTACTTTTGGCTTTACGTACCAATGCTTTGACCACTAAGCAACAAATTTTTCTTCATTAGCCTGAGATAGTTTGTAGTGGGTAAAAGATTGAAAAATGAATTGCCATATTAATAAAAGCCTGTATCGTTTTTGTTAAATCTCAATATTTTTAATTCGTCACAAATTATGCCAGAATTGATCGAACTATCTCTATCAGTTAAATTATTCACAAATTATTAAAGAATCATACGTTGAATTCCATCTCGTGACATTTGGTGGTCCTAATTTTGTATTTATCAAGTCTGCTGTTACAGTAGATCTAAATATTCGAAGCGAGTATATATTTGTAAAAAATACTTGATTTTAAGTATTTAAATACAAATAATACTTTCATCAAAAAGTATTTAAAATACAATTACAAATACAAATGCTACAAAAGTACTTGTATTTGTAAATTTAAAATACTTTACAAGTTTGGTTATTATGTTAGTACCTATTCCAAATCATTAACTTTTTACCTCTACCCCTGCGCCAGCATTCTTAGCCTTCCGCCTAAAAATACTTGTTTAGGATTCTACAAAGTACACCCCATGTATCTACTTTTATCCAATCCGAGGGGATGCTTTGGCATCTCTATAATTATTTTATGCCGAAAGCCTCTATACATTAAAACTTTGTAATTAATACTTTTTGTTATTGTGAAACACGATGTTTAATAAAAACTTTTTTAATTTGAAGTAAAAAACAGATTTGTAGAAATTAAAACAAGACAAAAAGCTACATTGTAATAATAGCATTTTCGAAATACATAGGTAGATACTTAAAATTGTGTATTTGTATTAAATTTAATAAAGAGCACTAAATAATGAGGGGCGGGATGCAAATGAAAATTAACTCAAGCCCAATACTGTGTAGATTGTAGAACAGATGGAGCTCGTCAAGCAATTAGCCGAAGTGAAATGAATTTGTTAATTAAAAGCAGTAATTTTCGCCGGGCAAAACGTGACTAATGAGATTCATATGGCGACTGTGAACCGCTGATACGACGATGGGAAGAAACCCTGACAATGTCACTTACTCGATATAACGCCGTTAAGGACAATTACGGACCGAAAACGTCGCTTTTCCTAGCAAAAAATAGGAACATTATAACCAAATAGTAAATGATTTGATAAGCGCTGTGTTCTTATTCGTGTGAAAAATGATCGTGAAAACTCTAAATTAATTATAGAGGTAAAAATATTAAAGCATTTTTAATGCTTTATACCTGCAATCCTTCATTTTTATTTAACGAATACAATAAAATCGTAACACAGTTTTCTGTGCTAATATTGGAAGAACTGAACGTCTATTAAGTAGAAAGAGCAAAGTCAGTATTAAGTTCTCTAATCATATAGAAATTGAAAATTGCGGCCATTTTTTTTTAATTGCCACTGCTTTTAATATTGTGTGAACAGAAAAACTGTTTAAACAATGAAAACTGTATTTTTTGGTTAAATGTTTTCGGAATAAAACGCTTACCGACCCAAAATGTTAGCGTAGCACGAGGTCTGTTCAAAAAGTATCACGCATTTTGAATTTCCGCGGGTTACATATATTCGATTTTTTTTGTGGCGTTATGTTGGTACTCAGGCCTTTCATTTATACTTACAAGTTCGGCCATTATGAATATTCAGTTAATTTTTGACAGCTGCTTTGCTTGCACGTGTTTTGGCTCATCTTCGATTTTTGCCTATTCCAAAAAATGAATCAAAGAATCTGTATCTATTAAATTCTGTGCGAAAAACAAAATTAAGTGCGCGGTCGCATTCCGAATGTAGACTGTGGCATATGGTGAAGCCATGAACCGAAGCAACGTTTATCGGTGGTACAAAATGTTCTCAGAGGGCCGAGAAAGAACATGTGAACGACGAAAATATTGATGAAGTGAAGAAAATAGTATTGGCCAATCGTCGAATCACTGTTAGAGAAGTTGATGAGGACCTGAACATATCGATTAAATCCTGCCATTCGATTTTTACCCATGATTTGGGTATGAGACGGGTCGCCGCGAAATTCGTACCAAAATTGCTCAATTTCGACCAAAAACAACATCGCATTAACATTGCTAAGGGTTGGAACAGATGGACTCTTTTCGCGACGACCAAAATTTGCTTCAGAGGGTCATAACTGCGGTGACGAATCATGGATTTATCGTTATGACGTGGAAACCAAAGCTCAACCATCCCAATGGAAACTGCCACACGAGGCAGTACCAAAAAAGCGTGCTTAGTTAGGTCGAATGTGAAGGTCTTTGTGGAAGAAAAAAAATTGCCTTTTGCACCATGATAACGCGAATTTTTGGCCAACAACACACTAATAATGCCGCAGCACCGTATTCCCCAAATCTCGCCCCCTATGACCTTTTCTTGTTCTCGAAACTGAAGAGACCCATGAAAGGAAGAAAGACAGCATCGAAGGAGGAGCTGAACAAGATCACAAAAATTGATTTTTTGAAGCGCTTAGAGGATTGGAAAAAACGTTGCTACAAGTGTATAATACCTGGTGGGGATTACTTTGAAGGGGACAAAATAGATATTCATGAATAATTTTTGAAAAACAAAATGCTTTTTGAACAGACCTTGTAGGAGGTGCCCTGATGAGAGATTATCTTCTACAGACATTTTTTTAAAAATTACTTTTCTTAAATTCTGTATTATTTTTTAGAACCAAATAAGTGTACTGAATAACCCGTTTAAAATTAAACACAACTTCATTGTGACAGAGCTCACAGACGGACAGTGATAATAAATTATACGTTTTTTAAATAAAAATAATAATAATAATAATAAACGCTTTGGTAAGCCATTTGAGACTGCGGTATCTGTTATACCCATCCAGGAATATTCGCAGTTGTTTTAATTTGAAAATACTTTTTGGGACGCCAAACAATTATATCGATGACGATATTCGTCATTTCAATATTCTGGAATACCTATTGCAAACGACGGACGGAAAATAATAGTATATTTCACTCCCTCGTAGATCCGATTGTTAAGGCTGGAATGGGTATATTTTAGTATAATTCATCAAATTGCCCTGCTGAATTTTTTCAGAACCAACGGTTAAATTAATAATATATTACGTAACAATGAGTTTTTCTCAATCAGAATTTCTAAAAAATTTTTCTTGTTGAAAGTTTGGACAAGTGATAATTAGGATTTCTTTTTTGTAAGGTTTTGCCAGGTAATGTCCTACTTTTTTAAAGTCATTCGTAATTCGACTTTATTTGTGACTCCTCCGAGTGTAAGAGCCTAGACTCTTCTGAAACGAACAGAAGCAAATGCCTCAAGACTGATTATATATGTAGATAGTAGTGACGTCAGAGGTCGAATAATGATTTCACAAATCAATAATCTAGAAGAATAGAATATGTATCATTGGACCATTATACATAACTATTAGAATGTTTTTTATTCCTATTGATAACCCACTCTTAAAGCCATAGACCACAAATCCCCACCTTGCTTAAGACGTCCCTGGTGTTGACCGCTTATCAACTTCCTGTAGATGAAAATAACTCGCTAATTTTTTTCAGTTAATTGAGACTGTCAAACGAGTTACCTAATTGTTTTTATTAACGTACTTGTATTGGTAATTTAATAATACCAACATTTTATAATTCGTATCCTCGTATCCGCAAGCTCGTAGTTTTACGTGTCCGTTATTATTTACACAAAACAATCGTTTGGGTATTGTAAGGAATGCACAAATATCGAAAATGGCGGCTGTGAACCGCCTGAGAGACCGTGGTACTCGGAAAACGACGACCATTCGTCAATCAGAATGCGGTGCACTTGTTTACGGCATTTGGAAGTTTAATTTGCTTAATAAGATACCTATAAATTCAATCACAAAAGAACCCGTTAATTATTTTCCGTAGATTGGCAATCCTGGATTTAAACTGGCAGTGCTGGTTTACGGCAAACAGCAGAGCCGCAGCAGCAGGAAGAAAGTAAATGTGCAGCTAATTGGCAGTGATTTATCGTTGGTGTGGTGTGAGAACGGGAACAATGCGCACATAATTTATAGATTAATTATAGGAGAAGTTGTCTTTCACGGACGGACTTTGAGGTTCGGTATGTTTATACAAGCCGTTGAATATACTTATAAATGTACATATATATACCTTTATACAGGGTGCTTCTCACATACGTGACAGGCTTTGGAGGGTGCTAACCAGATGCTATAGGGAAGCCCATGGTGAGTACAACAAGTTACAATCCGAAGCCGGTCCTGGGCATGTAATGCTACTAAATCTTTGAGTAAAAATTATGTAAGAACTGAGAAGCTGCACATGCTTATCAATCCGAGGCGAAATTTTTCTATGGATTTTTGAATTAGTCAGATTGCTATAATCTTTATTTGACATTAAAGACACTGCTACGAGTTTCTAGTTGACATTGATGATTCCATCATGATTACATTGCTGATAATTTGCAGCAATACAGGCAATGTCAAATAATTATGTGGCAATGTTGGTAAAATGTGAAGGTTTGATTTTTTAAAATTTCACATGCGAATCTTGACTTCATATTGCTTGCATTGCTGATGATTTAAAAATATATATTTATTATTATTGCGAACTATCTTTTTACAGAATAGAATAATTCAATAACTTTGAAAAATGTATTGAACTATTGCATTCTTTTTACCTTGCCTAATTTTATTTTATAACATTTCATTCACATTGCATACCTTAAATTTATTGTATTAATTTTGTCATTATGACATTGCCTACCTTAAAATTATGACATTAGTTTTTTCAATATTACATTGCCTGGCTATTTATGAATGGTCTTAGGTTCACATTGCCACTATTGAAAAGGGAATTATGCCACACGTTTAATGTAAAAGCAATGTAATCCTGAACATTGAACTCAAAGTGTCTATCAAAATTATTTCTCACTTGTGCAAAAACATAAGGCAC
Source organism: Agrilus planipennis (assembly GCF_000699045.2). Lineage (NCBI taxonomy): Eukaryota > Metazoa > Arthropoda > Insecta > Coleoptera > Buprestidae > Agrilus > Agrilus planipennis. The sequence continues at coordinate 1,158,925 of NW_020442462.1, read as the reverse complement.
TTGAAGAATTTCATTTTCAGTGATCATCATACGGTCTTGCACATCATTAGCATTGTTCGCTGCCGATTGATACGCGCCCTGTTTCGTACAATCCCATTTTATTTTGGAGCAAATACTTTTACCATTGTTCAAAATATTAATTATTTTTAAAATTTAAATAAACTGAAAGAACTATTTTACTTGAATCCTTTTATCATATTTATCCTCATGCATGTTTAGTCTAAAATAAAATTATTGAACTCGGTGATTTTTGTAATTGATGTAAAGGAAGCCGATGAAATAAAATTGATATGTTAGATACTTCCGGCAGTTTTTAGACATGCATACGAAAATATTTTTGTTAATCACATTAAAACAAGTAAAATTAAAAAAAATGTATACGCAATAAAGGTGAAATTTTACCCCCTTTCACATCCTGTATGTAGGTATGCCACGCCCTTTCGGCTAAAAAAATTGGTAAAATTCTTTAAAATTCGCAAAGATGATAAAACATTTTTTCTTTTTTATTATAAACAATTTTTTTTAATATACTTCCGGCTATGTACCAAGGCCATTTTGTTGGTATGATTGTCAAATATCCATTTTTTTTTTAAATTTTACAATTCCGCGATGACGGCACTTTCAATGTCTCCGGCTCCTCGCCTAATACAAAGAAGTCTATGGAGTTAGATCTGGACTACCAAGAACATAAACATCACTTTATGGGAAGTGTTTGAAGTACTTTCTTGTCCACTAACACAAATCCACCCGCGGCTCAAAATCAATTCCATGCAAAGTTTGCAATCGTTACAAATGATAAGAATGCTGCTAATTACCAGCTCATTGAATGAAGCGTTGCAATGTCGTATTTCCCTGCATGAGCTACCAAGGCCTCAACATTCAAATACATTTTTCTTAAAAATGGTGAATTTTCGGATAACCGAATATTTACTTAATTTTCTTGCTAACTATTTTAGAAACTCCTTGTATATTATTAATCGGAACTAACGTTTAAATATTAATTTAACTATTTTTTTTTATTGATTCCTTAAAGCGTAAGAAATTGATTTGGTAAAACGAAATTTGATATTTTGAAAAATAAAGAAGATAGGAAATGAAAACAGTTATTGAACGTCATTGTTTATTATAGAATAAAGATAGAAAAGGTATTTCTTGATACTCATTAATTTTGTGTTCTTGAATCGTTTTCATAAATTTGATCGAAAATATCTTTTATTTATATCTACAAGCATTTTTCATTCAACTTGAATAAGTATAATAATTGGGGTAATTGTCAAGTATAGGTACTCTAGTAGATCCCCATCTTTAAAAACAAGACGAAGATAAACATAATTCTATTTTATATATAACCACGAATCGAATTGATAAAATACACACATTGATACGCTTATGTCTGTATAACGTTCCGAAGATGAAATATCGATATTTATGATTATAAGACTGCTTGTCATTTGAATAGTTTTAAGTTAACTCAAAAGGTAAAATAGAAGAGCAAGGGAAAGCTGGATTTTACAATATTAAAATGTAAAAATTACGAAAAACAGCATACAGGTCACGCGTAGGGCAACTAACGTATTAGTATAGTACTGAAGTATACAAAAACAAAGAAAACCAAATGAACTCAGATAGTGGCCCCATCCAAAACTACGATCTTTTAAGGTTATTGTTTAATTAAAATTAGATTCCATATCCCACTGCCCAGAGGGATTTAATCGAAGTTATGCATTCACGACGTTTCATTCTTCTTTAAAACAACTCTACCAGATAGGATTCTCCTGCATTTATTAATCAAGACGACAAGTTTTACTTTACAGGTGGTTTAGCCAAGCACGCACAATATGCAGTTCATTCTTTTTTGTGTAATATTGAATGTTTACTCATTGCTGTCCTACCCTAATATGACATTCCTAGAACCTAACATGGGCCTGTCATCTGAATTCTTCTATTTATTATGTACTCCGTACTCTCGTACGTAGATTGAAATTAAAATTTATAGTTAGATATCTGTCTACTACTGATTTTCCACTATCATTCCGATTTTCCAATCATTAAGATAAGTTTAAGAACGCGATTTTAATTTGAATACCCTAAATCGAATAATTTTCCAAAAATTTACAGTTAAATGTCTACAATCCGAAAAGTTTCACTTGCATCGTTGTGTCATAAAACCACACAATTGTTTTTTATTCTATGTAGTTCTCTCCGTCTTCAACAAGTAAAAGAATAGTAATTTTACACAAATAATATATATCGATTCCGCTCATTCCAGTAAATTTTCTCAGATCGTTAATAAATAATCATTAGCGCAACCTCACGGCCTTCTGTAAGATGTTTCACTTCAATAATGCAGATTATTCCGATTTACTGATATCAATGCTTTATCGAAATAAATAATTACTATACTGCATTTCATACGACCGTTCATTTGTGACCTAATAAACACTTCCTTCATTCGCCTATTGTCAGCTCAATGTAATGAAGAAAGGCCTGGCGACTAAACAAGTAAATGCTGAATAGAATTAATTAGCAGTAATTAAAAACATTCTGAAATAACTAGAAAATTCTGTTGTACGGTACTGCTACCTTCGAGTCTTTTTTTCCTTGAAGTATTACACTCTTAAAACCCCAGTTAAATCTGAGATTCATTAGCAACCAAATTACTTCAATTAACACTTAAAAGTATTTGCACAGAACTTCATCAAATTATTTTCGGTTAAAACGCAACGCGTATTTTTAATGAATGTTCCTAATTAAGGAGCACATGCCTTGAATATAATTGGGTTGTTTTGACAGAAAACATTGTGATGCAGTAAAAACTATAATTAATCATTAAAACTGTTTTAACAAGGTCCGACTAATCAAGCCGAGCTTGTTAGAGTTGCAGGATGTGTGGTTCGTAAGTTTTTATCCTATAATTGGCATTATTAGACCTAGCGGTCGAATTTTTAAAGCCCAAATTATTTTGGTACTCATTAAAATAGCATTCCTTTTCGTTGCTGAATGATGCTTTGTATATCTACTTACTCTACTTAAGTTTTAACTTCTGGAGCACAATAATTTATTGTAACGATATGTCAGGTACCCGGCTTGGTTCCGGCACTTATTTTAGGATTCCACCGGGTGCCGAATAAAGACGCGGGGTACCCTAATAATTCTACCAGAACAAAAAAAAAAGAAAAAACTAACACCAGCAATAATAATTTAATATGTATAACAAAAAACCTACTAATGAAAATTGGTAATGTAGATTGTACTGGATAGGTCGTTTACTTTAATTTATATTATTTATTGATTACTTTACTAAATTATTTGTTATTTCGATATAGTTCCTGTGTTTACTTTTTCTCCTGAACAAGAATGATTTTTAGTGTTTATAAATGTTCCCGCAAATGTATGAAATCCGTCACTGTACACAATTCCTAGGAAGTGTATATAATTCCTAAAATCGCTTGGAAATGTATGAAATAAATAATATTAGACACATTTACTAGGAAATCTATACATTTCCTAATTAGCAATAGGAAATGTATTACAGGTAATACTAAATAGGCAATAATACGGAAGGCAGTTTGGAGATGTACCAATATCCATTGGTGACGTCATTGTTTGGTTAGGGAGTTTCTTCAATGCCCCTGATATGTTAGATGTTAGAATAATGTGACCAGATTATCTTTGTTTCAGCAAACACGATGACCTTGAATTTTTAGTATGTTGTAGAGGTAATAATGCTGATCGTTTTCATATACATATATGTTCATAATTAAAGCATACCTTCGAAAACATTATTCCAACATATTAGCCTCCGGCGGGCAGGGGCATTGATGCAACTCGAGACTGTCATAAATCTACCTAATAACCATATAACAACGTTACTAATCAATATACATCCCCAAACCTAACCTAACCAAGCAATAACGTCACCAATGCATACATATATCATAGATAACTCTGATTCTCAATTTACTAACGTGTTCTATTCATTTTATTCACAGAAAGGATTAATTTTATACATTTCCTAGTACAATATTAGAATTTCATACAATTCCTAGGAAATGTATACATTTCTAAAAATTTAAAAAATCTTTGAAACAATATTTTATAGATTTTCTTAATAGCCTTAGAATTGTATACAATTCCTAGATTTTATACGTTTCAGGTAACATGAATATTAGACAAGGATTTCAACTTAAATCTCTTGTTGAAAATCCACCAACCGAGAATTAAAATTTCATTGGTTTAGTGTTTAAACGACTTTTTGAATGGGACTCAATGTGGCTTGGGAACGTTAGTGAGGTGTAATGGAAAGACTACCAGAACAAAGACATGAGCCATTAAGCCTACTAGTTTTGCCGGGTACTCGATTATCCGGCGCCCGGCAAAATCGCTATCCCGTGTATCACTATTTATTCATTTGTATTAATTTTGAAACAGTCTACATATTTTATTTCATAAAAAACTCTACCCATTATGAGTTTTACTTTTCAGTAAATGAACATAAATTTAATTTGTTCAAAGTTACAAAAATTAATCTCAAGGGCACCTGTTGGGGTAGAATAAAAAACCTAATTAATAGTTTCTAAATTTAGTAAATTATCTTGGGTCGCTACATTGACTAACGATGAGGATGAAAAAGGAAAACGTAAGTAATAAAAGTTTTAGTAAATGAGTTATTTTCTACCAAATTTTGGTTACCTTTGACAACTGCAGCTAATAACGATCGCCTCAGTAACTATTAGTGTTAAATTTTACAACAAAAAGGAAAATTCGCAATAATTAAATCTAAAGAAAATGGTGGAAATGACATTCAAAATAATAAGGGACCGATTATAAAATACCACACAATGTAGAGTCAATTAAATTGTTTGTTATTTTTGAATGTATTTAGGATTTATTTTGTAGGAAATGCGGGAGTTGACGGTAGGTAAGGTGAAACTAAGTACTGTTTAAAATAATTCGAAGTGGTCTGTATTCTGTCGAAACTGCCAGACGCGGATCGCGATTTCGATCTTTTTGGATCTCATAAGCGCGTCGCAGGCAGCTCCGATAGAACACAGACCAACTTGTACCTGCTGTCTTAACAGTGCGTTTTAGAAAATACTACAAATGGCGCAGTCAACGCCATCTGTAGCACGATGCTGCATTTTAGGATTACGTAGGTATGCTACAACAAGGTCCACTTGTGTGGATATCTACTTGCTGAAAACGAATCCCGGCGTAGCCAACCTCAACGTGATATGCACGTTAGCTTAATCGAATAAAATAATTCGAAGTGGTATGTAATTCTGTCGAAACTGCCAGACGCGGATCGCGATTTCCGACAGAACACAGACCAACTTTTACCTGCTGTCTTAACAGTGCGTTTTAGAAAATACTACAAATGGCGCAGTAAACGCCATCTGTAGCACGATGCTACATTTTAGGATGCGATGCGCTGATGAGATCCAAAGAGATCGAAATCGCGATCCGCGTCTGGTAGTTTCGACAGAATACAGACCACTTCGAATTATTTTATTCGATTAAGCTAACGTGCCTATCAACATGAGGTTGGCTACGCCGGGATTCGTTTTCAGCAAGTAGATATCCACACAAGTGGACCTTGTTTGAGCATACGTAATCCTAAAATGTAGCATCGTGCTACAGATGGCGTTTACTGCGCCATTTGTAGTATTTTCTGATAAGTACTGTTTGTCAATAGTGGATAAGTTCTCCCTTAATTTTCAATTGCCAATGATCGGTACATTAAAGCTACGTCATGTTTAGTCCACTAACTGGCAGCCAAGTATAGGTTTGTCAATACTGGACCAATGTTTGGTCAATCATCAAATGCCAAGGTTCGGTACCTACATTAATAGTTCGCCAAGCCACGTCCAATACTGGGCAATAACGTACTGGTTAATAAATACTGTACCAAACTTGCACCAAGTTCTAAATCCCGAGGTTAAACATATACCTACATAATATCTAGAGTAATATTCAACAAAATACGAATTTTTTGCAAATAAATTTTATAAAATGTAATTGTTATGTTTATTATTTACGTTAAAAATATAAAATTACTAGAAACTTTTATCAAAATAATTTTTGATAAAAGGAAAATAAAATAGAGTGAAGTGTTTTATTATCCATCATTGATAGATGTTGGTGTCATAAAAATCAATAATTTTGCAAAACAGGCATTTCACATACCACACAGCATTGTACTAAGTCATCAGAGCATAGCATTTAAAATGAAAAAAGAAACAGTATTTTAAAATTTAATAAGCGATTTTCGCTTTATCATGTTAAAGGTAATTCAGAATATCATGGGCCATATTCTTGAGTGACAAAACAATTGGTTTCTACATATTTACCTCTTAGACACATTACCGTTACTGTTTACAGTTTATCTGTAGCACCGTTTTTGGTTGCATAATGAGACTGTTTTTTTTATTAAATGTACCTACTTACAACGAATGCATTTGGGGGTCATGAGATTTTGAAATACTTTTAGCACAATAGTTTAAAAAAAATACGAATACTGCAAAAATATCGGTATGGTACGATTCCACCCCGCGCTCAACAAAATCACCCTTCGGGGTGGAATCGTGCCATAGATTTTAATGACCATAAAACATCGGGATGGAATCCTATCATACCTTTTAACCGTGGGCCGGAATCGTGCTCTGCCCCAAAAATATTCAATATTTGATAATTTACGGTAAATTATTAATGATTTATTTTTTGATTTTGCAAAAGTTGTAGTGCCAACTTGAAAGATGTAAAAATGACTATCCTATTGTCCTTGTTTGCCTCATTTTCGATCCCCAAGGTAAGCATTCTTGTTTGAATAATTATATAATTATAGCAATTCCAATCATATCCTAGGGTTAAAATTGCCTTTTGTTGTCATCTTCTGGCCGATAGTCGACAGTTGAAGAAAAAAATCGGCCCTTTTTTAACTTCGGTTCACTTTTGTGGTTCATTTATAAAAAGTAGATCGCAAAACAATGATTCGTCTTAAATTACAATAATATAAGCATATATATTGCACATGTGTGATAACGAGAATTACCAAATTTCAGTTAACTGAAACATAATAAAAATTAACCATCATCGATTTTTAATTAAAAAAAGATATCATGTTCTAATTGCATGTTTGTTTAATTAACAAATGATTGTTGTCCCAATAATTCTTGCCGTATGGCCTCGAACCAAGAACGCAATTAGTACGATAAGATAAGCATACACTTTATAATTGGAAGCGTGACTTAATCTGACGCTAATCTCATGAAACTGCTTTAATAAGGCAAGTTTACATTGTATCTACTACCTACGAATTCAAACATATGCATATGCTCCCTTATATACGTTATATGTATATACTGATGATTCAAAATACATTTTTTGTTTTTTCTTTCAAATAAGTTAATAGTTGCAAGTACATATGGGAAGAACTCTGGCTCAAGGAGATCCTCATTACATTGAAATTTTACTGATAGTACAATGGAATTTTTAGTGGTATTTAGAAAAGCTTGAGAAAAAATATGTAACAGGTCAATTGAAAAGTCCCCGGCCTAAAATAGTAAAACACATTGTTTTTGCAAAATTCGTTTTTTTTATTCAACATAATTCCCTTCAAGGGTGATACACTGATTATAGCGATCCTCCAACTTTTCGATACCATTTTTGTAGTACGATTTGTCCTTTGCTTCAAAATAGGCCTCAGTTTCGGCGATCACCTCTTCATTCGACGAAAATTTTTTCCCAACGAGCATTCTTTTGAGATCTGAGAACAGGAAGTAGTCGCTGGGGGCCAGATCTGGAGAATACGGTGGATGCGGAAGCAATTCGAAGCCCAATTCATGAATTTTTGCCATCGTTTTCACTGACTTGTGAGACGGTGCATTGTCTTGGTGAAGCAGGACTTTCTTTTTCTGCAAATGCGGTCGTTTCTCGGCGATTTCGTCCTTCAAACGGTCCAATAACGCTATGTAATAGTCGCTGTTGATGGTCCTTCCTTTTTCAAGGTAGTCAATGAAAATTATTCCACGCGCATCCCAAAATACAGACGCCATAACCTTGCCAGCCGACTGTTGCGTTTTTGCACGCTTTGGAGCGGGTTCATCGTGTGCAGTCCACTCCGATGACTGTCGATTGGACTTCGGAGTGAAATGATGGAGCCATGTTTCATCCATTGTCACATATCGACGCAAAAACTCGGGTTTATTACGCGTGATCATCTTCAAACACTGCTCTGAATCATCAACTCGTCGTTGTTTTTGGTCAAAAGTGAGCTCGCGCGGCACCCACTTTGCACAGAGCTTTCTCATACCCAAATATTCGTGAATGATGTGATGTATACGTTCCGTTGATATCTGTAGAGTGTCTGCTATTTCATTCAATTTCAATTTACGGTCATTCAAAATCATTTTGTGGATTTTTTTAATGTTTTCGTCCGTAACAGCCTCTTTTGGGCGTCCACTGCGTTCACCGTCTTCGGTGCTCATTTCACCACGTCTAAACTTAGCATACCAATCCTTGATGGTTGATTTTCCTGGGGCAGTGTCCGGAAATTCGTTATCAAGCCAAGTTTTTGCTTCAACTGTATTTTTTCCCTTCAAAAAGCAATATTTTATCAACACGCGAAATTCCTTTTTATCCATTTTTTTCACAAATAATCGAAGAAATTCACTAAAAATGCCATAATTCACAAACTAATGATCCGACAGCCGTCAAATTTATAGACGCGTCTTTTGAAGGTTAGGACTAACTGAAAATCATATGGATTTAGTTCTGGTGCCGCCATTTATGTGTCAGGCCGGGGACTTTTCAACTGACCCTATACTTCACTAAGCCTTTGCATCTATATCTCGTAAAGAAAAAAACCTTTTATTTATGTTTTTTGCAATTTGCATTTATTTAAATAAAAATACTTAAACAAATTAATATTCTCATTCCGAAAAAAAAAACAATATGACATAATAAGTAATGAAAAACTCCCTTTGACACTTTTTGTCATATTTCATTTTGTTGTATTAGACTCTCTGGTTCATATTAAACTGAACAGTATCAAATGATTTTATATAGGGTGTAACGGAAAATAAGTGCCGAGCTTTGGAGCAGCGTGGTTAAGAGCAATTTTTTTTTTTAAAGAAAATCACAATAATTTACAACCCGAAGCCGGTCCTGTGCGTGAATAGACAACATAAGTGTCAATACCCTAGTGCGATAAAAACTCTGCAGCTACATGGATAGAGAAATTAACATTGCCGATTATTATTGAACATCTAAGATAAATAAATAAACATAAACAATTTTGTACTACACATGTTGAAACTAAATAAAGTAAATAACTACAACACAGGCAGCACTATGCAAATGTAAGAACACAAAAGAAAGAAAAAGAAGTAAGTTACGTAAATAATATTGGATAAATGATCATCATCAGGATAACTGTTATTTTATTAAGACAAATTTCCACACCATCACTGAGGTATTGCCAAGGTGAGTTACCTTTTTGCTTGTAATTGTAAGTAAACTTACCAAAAAAGTCAAATAAGTCCCAGAAACTATCCCACCACACATTTTCCGAAAACAGTTCTTGAAATCGCTAAAGATGTACGACATGCGAATTTGCATTGCACCAATAGTTATGACTATTATTCAAAATTCTGTCCCGTCTGTAAACAGTACCCGGCACAAAGGTTTAAACGTTAAAAAAATAAATGGCTACCAGAAGTTGGCTATTAACAGAAACACCGTGAATCACACATAATTTAATCTAACAAATAAATAATACACGAGCAAAACAATACAAAAAAAACGACACTGATGTTGGTAATCACCAGCTGATTGAGTGCAGCGTTGCGAGCAGTATTTATGAACCAGGGATTGAGTTTACCTGTACTTTCAATCACGTTTTTCTCGAAAACGGTGAGCATTCGGACATATAAACATTCTTAATTTTCATATTTTATAGTGCTTTATCTCTTTTATCTCACTCATTTTTTTACACTATGTATACAGGGTGCTTAATCTAAATGTTCCATCACAAAGTAGGAAAACGTTATGCACTTCCGCAAGTCATCTGCATAATCTATTTAATGAAAATATGTTATGTCATGGCAGTTGACATTTCCGGTTCTTGTTTTATATGACCCAGTCCTTATTGTGTACTCATTTATGCGAATAACGTCATAAAAACTTTTAAGTTTTTTTTTTTTAATAATAGCGCATAATTTGTTTGACTATACATANCATTTTTTTACACTATGTATACAGGGTGCTTAATCTAAATGTTCCATCACAAAGTAGGAAAACGTTATGCACTTCCGCAAGTCATCTGCATAATCTATTTAATGAAAATATGTTATGTCATGGCAGTTGACATTTCCGGTTCTTGTTTTATATGACCCAGTCCTTATTGTGTACTCATTTATGCGAATAACGTCATAAAAACTTTTTAAGTTTTTTTTTTTTAATAATAGCGCATAATTTGTTTGACTATACATACACATATGTAGGCCGACGGATGGAGTTAAAAAAGAAGATGATTATCGATATCTGCTTTATACTATTTACATTTTTCTTTTAATTTTCCTAAGGAAAAAAAATATTTCAGTAGGTTATTAACACATAAAACTTAACCTTCACTGATAACAGAGATTACTTTATGTAAACACTGACTGCTTTAAAATTTTCTATCTATCGAAAGACCATTATTATCCATTTTAAAGGATGTTTGGTAAAGGTTTAGATGATGGCTCCTACCCCCTTCGGGGAGATCGAAAGAGGGGGTCTCCCCCACCACTGTACCATAAAAAGTTCGTGGAGGTCTCACCCGCATAAAAAGTTATGGGGGTTCAAAGTTAATAAATATGCCAATTTTTATACATTTCTAGGCATGTAAATATTTATATAGTCATTCTTAAACAATATTCACAGGTAAAACTAATGAAAAAAATAAAAATGTTGACAATGTTATATAAAACATTATTTAAATATATTTATCAATAGGTTAGGTTATGTTATCGGGTTTTGTTCAAATGACCACCCTCTTTCGATCCCCCCCACCCCACCTCTTTCGGGGGTGGTGACCATCATCTAGACCTTTACCGGATGTTTTACTTGTTGTTAGTGAGTGAGTTAGTGATCGATGGTATAAATAAGTCATGCACCTCATGCCTTCACTACTCAACCGATCATCAAGAAAAAATTAGTTTTATGTTGTAGTAACTCAGCCTTGGTTTTTTCTCCCGGTAGTTTGAGAAACAACGTGTCGGTTCCGGAGCCTTCGGCTATCAGTGATGTGAAGGTGAGGTGAGGAAGTGTGATTTTTGGGAGTACCGAAAAGAAGAAGAAAGAAGACAAGGTGGTCTGGAGAAGCATCACGAGAAGACGTAATTACGCGCACAGCTGATGCTCAACACTTAAGTATTCGTTTGCTTGTTTTGAAATGTGATTTAATTCTTGCCCGCTTGTTTTTGTTCAAGATTTACGTATCTTGTAAAATTGTGTAATATTTTGCGTGGTTTGTAAATCTGTGCAATACTTGCAAGTACTCATGGGTAATACTGATTTTTTACTCATTTATTTTGTAATTTCAAGTCTGAGCAAATGTCGATGTTCATGTAAGTTTCAATATTGTGCAATACGTTTTCCATTTTACAAACAGGGTAAGTTGCTCAGAAATTGTATATTTATAAATATTCATTCAATCGATCAATTTTGTAGTGTGACTTTTTGTATTTTAATTGCAATCCTTGACTGGGACTTCAGTATCCTCCGGTTCGCCGGCTAACTAACCAGCCATCCTTCAGTTTTAAATGTTGTTGATTCATGACGTTCGAATTGTCTGTGGTCTTTATTCGCTTTCGTTTGCAATGTTAATTTATTTTATTGGTTGTTGTTGTGTGAACTCAACTTGCCCTGACTATGAATTCTGGACTGTTAGATGTACGTATTCTACATCTTCGATTTTCTCTTTAGCGAAGTTTTGTCGTGTGAGTTAGTAAGTTAAATTGATCGGTTATCTATACACACCCTCAGACGGGCCGCGGGGATGTAACTTTTACATATTTGTGTACTTATTCTCCTTCGAGTGTATTTCATATGTAAGAAGTTTAATTAATTTGTTAATTAAATTAATTAATTTTAAATGTACATTTTACTTTTTCTTTTTTGTTATAATTGCATACAGATCCGTACGACCGTTGCTAGATAGGCCGTTGCTGCCTTTACACGCCTTGTGCTCGTAGATGATCTTTGACAAGTTCGAGATTTAGGACATCAACAAAAGCCTAGTATTTCATAAAGAAGAAAATATTGGAGTCTCATTTGTCTCATAACTTAAAAGTAATAGTACAGTTTGCAACATTTAAAAATAAAATACTTATCTATAAATGTGCTCTATTTATGTATGCAGCAATTACTCATATATATATGCATCTGTTTGTGTAGCAGAAAGCGAAGCCCTATTCAATATTTCTTTTCATGAATGTTTAATACGAACTAGACTCTGACGTTTGATAATTTGCAATGCACAGATGAATCCGCATTTTTCTGAGATAATGACGAACATCGCGGATAAACAATGTCTTTTGTATGATGTTTTAATCTTCCGTAATGAATATGCCAACTTCAAAGCGTCGCAATTAGCCATTAGACGTAGCGACGTCTCTCGTAAGTTGGGAGACAATTGCTTTGTTGCGGTTCTTGATTATATATTAATTAAAATTTTGATGAATCACTCCCAACTCTGTCATTTTTCCGCGTTGGTTATTAGAAACCCATCCTTTGTTTCAACTTGCTGTATTCATCAATGTTTCTTATATATAATGAATTACGAGAGCAGCAAATTACACCAATTCTGTAGAGCAGGGATAAAGACACGTCATTAACGTTGACATTACTGGTAACCGTGTTACTTTTCGAAGAAGTAATCAATCACGAAATGAATTTTTGGGTAATTTGTTCTCGAAATTACACAAACACGTATCAAATACAAAAGGTGATATTACATTTAATAAATTCGAAAAAGGTATTAGCTAATAAATTAACCAAAATTATAAAATTTATATAAGTTACATAAATCAAACACTATAATTGTTTTGTTAGTAGCCGGTCATTATCAATTATCATATCATTACGGTGTAGATGTTTACTAACATATTTTTTGAAAGTCAGTTCCTAGTAAGGCTAATTCCTTTGTATTATAAAGATGGATGTAAGGCAAGTGTCAGGATAAATACGGTACTTGTCATTAGCACCGCCAACCGAGCGGCATGACCTGGAGGTCTAGACCATTGCTTAGCATTCGGGAGGACACCGGTTCGATTCCGGGTCCGTCTGCTTTGGTCCAAGTTTTTGTGTGGTTTCCTTGGATCACTTAGGCAAATGCTGAGGCAGTAATATTCCACAGATAATCTTTCATTCTCTTCTGTCTTCATTTCGTCCGTCTCATCTTTCTCACCCGAACCACCACCCACCCAT
>NW_020442462.1:1121555-1145426 GCF_000699045.2 Agrilus planipennis | reverse complement strand
GCCGGTTCGATTCCGGGTCCGTCTGCCTTGGTCCAAGTTTTTCTGTGGTTTCCTTGGATCACCTAGGCAAATGCTGAGGCAGTAATATTCCACAGATAATCTTTCACTCTCTTCTGTCTTCATTTCGTCCGTCTCATCTTTCTCACCCGAACCACCACCCACCCATTCCCACGATTCCTGAAAGCAGGCTGAAGAGGGCCGTCCGCCCTACCTTCCGGCATAGTCCGGAGGGACTGCCCGCCCACCAGCATTACTGGCTGGTGGGAATGAAACACACAAAAGTTTTTTTTTTTTAGCACCGCCAAGTGTATGGCCCAAGCAGCTTGAAGTGTTGGACTAGGTGCTTAGTACCGAACCTTAGAACTCGAGGCGATCCCTGCGGGCAGACCACACGGCGATCATCCCTAAAACTAAGTTCACCCGCAACATCAATCCCACTAAATATAGAAAAATATCGGAGCCTTCATAAAAGATTTATGACGCTTATTCAAGTAGGTACATAAAGTACAATTAATCCGACTAGGCGGGGGATTCGTCCCTTCGGCATCCAACTCGTGCTGAGGACTGGTACTACGAGAGGCCGCTCAGGTACCAAACCTCCTGAGCCTGATAGAGATGAAATAGGTCCCGCTCGCACCAGAGTTCTAAGAGGTCTTGTGACAATTAGGGCTATCTTATCTCAATCCCCAGCCGATGGGGGTCTTGGTGGGTACACCGCAAGGTAGATGCACCACTTTAATCTAAAAAAACCGGGGCTAACCCCCCAGGGACGTTAGTGTGGTATAAAAATGGCTGTTGAAGTTGTGCATTCTAATCATATATTACTGATTTTCTGTCGAGTGTTCACCGAGCGGCATGGCCTAGAGGTCTAGAGTCTAGACCATTGCTTAGCATTCGGGAGGACGCCGGTTCGATTCCGGGTCCGTCTGCCCTGGTCCAAGTTTTTCTGTGGTTTCCTTGGATCACTTTGGCAAATGCTGAGGCAGTAATATTCCACAGATAATCTTTCATTCTCTTCTGTCTTCATTTCGTCCGTCTCATCTTTCTCACCCGCACCACCACCCACCCATTCCAACGATTCCTGAAAGCAGGCTGAAGAGGGCCTTCCGCCCTACCTTCCGGCATAGTCAGGAGGGACTGCCCACCCACCAGCATTACTGGCTGGTGGGAATGAAACACCCAAAAGTTTTTTTTGTTCAGGAACACTGTTGGTGTAGTAAAAGAAGTCGACTGTAATAAATAAAATACGTCTTTAACACTCTTCTCTACTAACTACAATTATATTTTCATAATATGATTGATTAATGAATTTTTGGCAGTAGTGGCTCCAACACCAAAGTCTTGTGAGAGTCCCAAGGTAGACTCCACAGCAGAGGGTGAAAATTCAGATCCACAACATATTAAAGAATAAAACTCATTTTCGCAAACTTGAAATGTTTTGAACTAATTGAACCTACCTAATACGTGCCGCAAAAAATGCAACGCACTGTATCTACCATACGCGCAAGGACCACAAAAAATATACAGTGAACTCCAATTTTATCTAATTGACATTTGTCGTCTTCACCTATTTCTACATAAAAAGTTCATGGTAGAGGAAAAAAGGATCCTATCAAAAAATTTATTTATTTATTTTTTATCTTTTACAATCAACAGTGTGGAGTTATTCAGCATATATAAGTATACGCTCACGTTACTGAATGTACTTTTAAATCACTTTAACCGTTTTTAGATTCTAATTGAATTTATTTAAAACAAAAAAAATTTGTACAGTGTTCGGGTCTATAGTATAGTGTAGAATGCCGAATAATATGAATCAATTCCTATCCTGAACTAATCTTCGCATTTCCCTAAAACTAGAACAACCCATATCGTTAACTATTTGCGAACAGTAATCTAATCTAGGTGTACCTATACCCCTCCTAACTTCCGTTTCTGCCTCTAATATGTCTCTGACTTCATGCCTGAGAAGATGTCCTACCAACCTATCTCGCCTATTTCTTATTGACTTCCATAGAATCCTCTGTTCTCCTATTCTTTCTAATACCTCTTCATTTCTAACCTTCTCTATTCACGGTATTCCCATCATTCATCTGTAACAACACATTTCGAACGCTTGTTTGCACATGTGCAAATTTTATTTTCATCGTCCAAACTATTCGACTTTCCCGCTCATTGTACTTATATACTAAATAGTAGACTCTACTGATGTATCAGAAGTTTGAGGAAGACGGTTATTATGTATTGTGAAGTTCTGTAGTGTACTGTGGTCAGTTCTTTTAACAGTAAGTAGTGTACAGGTACCAGCCTTTTACTCACTCCTTCCTTTCTTGGTGAATTTCCTTCGACCGCTTCAGCTACTACTCCAGCACATTCGTACCAACAGTAATTCATGCATGCACTTTTTCATGGCATTTGTTTTATTATTACGACAAGCAAATTTCCATCATAACATGGTTTTCGGTTTACTACTCTACTTCCACGCCACAGCCGTACACCTGTGATGAAGTCATTGTATAAAGAGCCCTGACTTCTACCATACCAAACCTTGGAGACCAGTCAGTAGAGTACCAGACCTATCTGCTCTACTAACTGCTGTACCACTGCAAAACGAAGAGGTCTAAAAGAACTCAAATCGATTAAGTAAAGGCTTACTAATGATATAATAAACAGAGTAAATGTGGTTTTGATGTATGACAGTACGCAGTATTTCCAGTGCTAGATATAAATCCGTTAGAGGAGCACTATACATATAAAAATTTGATTCTTTCATTCACCAATCGAGCAACTAAGATTAATAATGTAATAAATCAAGCGATTAGTTAAGGGGGAATGCTCCTCAGGTACAGCCAAGGAGCTCATCATTGCTCCTGCGAGTGCGAGTGAGATAATTCTTTCCTTTTCTTATCTCTTCCATTTCGTAGGTAAGTCCCCTTCTTCCGTAACCGAACCCAATAGTATTGCTCTAGTAGTCCGGCATGCTACCCCTGGGCTGCGAGACGATTATTAGAAAATTTTCCAAGGTATTATTTAAGTTGGGAGAGGGGGCTTCGCTTGTCTATGGAATGAAGGGGCTTGCTATGGGAGTGGAAGGGAGAAGAAAAAGGAAAGAAATATGGGTCATTATTGTTTACTCGCTTGTACTCATTGAAGGGCATGAAGTGACCCAAACTAACATCAGGTAACGGCTCCTACGAAGTTAATGTTTGCCGGGTACTGACCTAGTGGTCAGATAATAGTTTAGCATTCGTGAGGATGCCTGTTAGCCTGCTTTGGACCATGTTTTCTTATGGTTTCCTTAGATAATTTAGGCAAATGCGAAAATAATGATATTCCACTGGGAATCTTTTACTTTTTTTCTATCTTCATTTCTTCCAAATTATTTTTGTCTATCAACCACTTATTCCACATTTCCTAAAAGGATGGCCAACAGGACCTACCGCTCTACTATCCAGCTGTGACGTAAAGACCTACATGAATAATTCATGTCCATTTACAAAAATAATAATGGGCGGGCCGTATTTTACAGTATCCTTTAATGTTCGAACATACCGTTGTCAGGCCTGGTAATCTCAGATTTATTGCTATTTATTGCATGATACAAACATGGACCATTTCTTTTCAGATATACTGTTCAACAAACATTGAGTGTTCTTTGTGAATTGAAACAACGCCAGAAATCTAAACAGCTACTACGATACCAAGTCCACAGGATTCAACCAAGGAGAGTAATTAACCTGAACATCGATCATCAAAGCAGCCATTAGAGAAGTAGTAAGTCTTTAAGTCGTCTTTTTTCCTTTTTTTCTTTTTGTTTCCTTGCGAGTTAAGTAATCTACAAATCATATCAAGTCTGAATCACAAATCAAAACCCTAAATCATCAACGAGGTGTTTGCAAAGCACAACTTACAAGGCTTCGAAAATCAGTAGCAGAGTGTAAAGAATCTAAACAGATACCAGCACTCAAGGCACAGTTAAGTCGCATAATGGACACTTGGGACGACTTTGATAAGATTCAAACAGAAATTGAATTGGCGAAAATCGAAGGTATTGGCGAGTCATCATCAAAAGAAGAAAAAGAACAGGCGGATTTCGTAACAAAGAGATGGCACTGGGAAATTCATTGTGATGCTTCCATTCAAAGAAGATGTAAATGATCTTGGAAAATCAAACAAAACAACGTTACGTAGACTCTATTCGCTAGAAAAAAGGTTGCAGTCAAACTCTGAAATTAAATCACGCCTCGCACTCATAAGGACGATCTGGCTACCGCGCCTTCGACTATGCGCAACTATTGTTTTAGTTAAATCAGTTAAAGCAAGCATCAAGGCATTAGAACACCTAAATATTAACAACATTGTGTTATGGTCTGATTCAGAAATTGTACTTTGGTGGATTAAATCAGCGCCACATACCCTTAAGACATTTGTAGCAAATTCTACTTGCCACATATACAGTGAGAACACAAATGCTGAGATAAATACGTTAAAAATTGCATTTCCAGAAAAACCGCCTGCCCTACCAGTGGTGTTATAGACAGATAATAAAAACAACGTAGACAGAAATGGAGGAGATATTGAGAATAGTACGAAGAAAAGGAGAGATCGGATGGTAGAACACTTTCTGAGACATGATACCTTAGTTAGAGACAAAATCAGCAACCGAAATAAAAGCAAAGAGGAAGGGGACTTTCCGGACTACCTAGATTGGACTACAGTTACAATTGTTGTTAGTTAGGGTTGTAGGGATTTCTAGATCCAAGTCAAAATAAATCGTCTGATAGTTCAGGATCTTACGCTTTGTTTTATAGATTTTGGGAGTTTGCTTATTTTAGGACACTTTTCAGAGGAGCAGGTGATAAGCAGGTAAATGTGGTGAAACAAATGCATTTCCCACATTCATCAAATTATATATTTTCACTTGTGACATGAAAAACATGCCGACAAAGAAAGGTGTAACTTCTATGATCACTATCAGTGTGTTTTTTGCCTTATCTATATACAGATCATTCTTCTTTTTATTGTTTGAAAAGTGACTATTAGTTATAACGTTATAAGCCATCTCTCCTTTAGAAATCACAAAATATTCATATATTTTAATTTCAAACACGTTAATAGTTAGTAGCTAGTACCAAATGACTACAAAGCATAAGTGGGAGCAAACCGAATTGGATTAATATTTAATCAAATAATAGATCATCTCCAACTTCTAACAGCAACGTTAACATTTTTAAAACCATCTGCACACGTGTTGGTACGTATGTATGTGTATGTAGCTACACAGTAGGTATAAAATTGTATGACTTGTCATTTCGGTTAATTGCTTTGCATTTTGTTACACAATAGAAAATGAATTTTTAAATTACTCATTTGCATATCTAATGTGAA
This sequence comes from Agrilus planipennis, assembly GCF_000699045.2. NCBI lineage: Eukaryota > Metazoa > Arthropoda > Insecta > Coleoptera > Buprestidae > Agrilus > Agrilus planipennis. The sequence continues at coordinate 1,140,038 of NW_020442462.1, read as the reverse complement.
AGAACTTTTGAATAGTCAGGCTTTTCAGAAGGGAACAATTTTCGAGTAACTGTTTTAAATTTGAAATAATGACGAATCAAAAATCGAAAGCACAGACGTATGTTTAAAAATCCTGTTTCAGACGTCAAATAAAGTTAAACTTAAAGATGTTGATTCGGTTTGTGCCAACTCAATTTCAAGATTAGTTTTTGTTATGTTGCATATCTTTAACCTACTACAAATCTCCAAAATGCTCAGATTTCATAGTAAACTCGAGATTTACCAAAGATTAATTTGTCAGTTTGTTTCATACTTTTAGGTAAAAATATTCGCTTGTTAAATCTATAGTATATGGGACGTTTTAGACTTCATAAAATTTTTCAGCGTGCACCATCGATAATCTCAAGTCCAAATTCTTTTGTTTTTGAAGCAAGATTGGAATCTTATCACGTCCATTTTATACAAATTTAAAAGTAAATATTAATTAATTCTTTAAAGAATGGACTGCGTATTCTCTTTCTAGTTATAAAGTAAATACAGGCAGAAATGTATGAGACAGACAAAGCGATCGTGCGGTCAGTAGTTGTCTTTTTCTAGAATTTTGATTAATCTGAGTCAGTCAGGAATCTTGCAGGAGCGGACGAGGGAGGTGTAAAAGACAGGTATTGATTGCACAGCTGTTTTCCCTCTTTCTAGAGAACGGTCAATTTCATGAGGGTATTTATGGCTCAGTGTCTAATATGGGTACTGTAAGTCTTATATCATCATCATAAGGTCGTCAGTCCTATGACTGGTTGGACAGATTCCTCCACTCTTTCCTGTCCAGAGCTAATCTTCGCATTTCCCTAAAACTAGAACATCCCACATCCATAACTATTTGCGAACAGTAATCTAATCTAGGTCTACCTCTACTCCTCCTAACTCCAGTTTCTGCCTCTAATATATCTCTTCATGGCTGAGAAGGTGTCCTATCAACCTATCTCGCCTATTTCTTATTAACTTCCATGGAGTCCTCCGTTCTCCTATTCTTTTTAATATCTCTTCATTTCTAACCTCTATCCACGGTATCCTCACCATTCGCCTGTAACACCACATTTCGAACGCTTCTAACCTTTTCTTTTTCGCAGCGCCCACGGTCCACCTTAAGTTATAAGTCATAAAGTNTATTACAAATTCAATTGTAATAATTAAGAAACTTGAAATAATTTTTAAAGAAACATGTCAAAATTGAGATTATTACAAGTTACTTAATAAATTCTACTATTTCTACGACAAATTCAGTCATTTACAATCGCAAATTGTAATTTTTGCGTTGTCATAAAAATTTAGTTTTCTCAGTGTAATGTTTGATTCTATAAAACACAGTTTCTCACAAAAAGATTGACACCACTGTAAACTTTACAGCATTAAATTATTACTTGAATCTAATTTTGTTGGTGTTCAAAATTCAAAATGTGAAAAATGACTGTAATCTCGCCAATTAACCAACGATGTGTTCTATATTTGAACTTTCTTTATTATAAAAGCGACGTTTCGACTGTCTATTTCAGTCATTTTCAAGCTTGAATTTCTATCATTGCTTTTATAATAAAGAAAGTTCGAATATTAATAGAACACATCGTTGGTTAATTGGCGATATTAGAGTCATTTTTCACATTTCGAAATTAGTTAGATAAATTAGTTAGCGTTGGTTACGTAACAATACTATAAATTACATTTTAGTTTTTATTTTTAGTCTTTGTAGTTAAGTTAATAAGTTGAACCACATAACAATTAATGTGCGTGATTCCAATGACAACTATCTACTATTATTTAATTGAATATTCAAGAGGTGTGCCATTGGTTCTAGATCCATGTAGTACAAATATACAGACATAATTTACGATATATATGTACATAGTTTTATACTAAACAAATTAGAACTTGTCTTTGTATTTACTCAAAGAGGATTCAGAATTGAATCGAAAGATACAAAGTCCTTATTGCAGACTGTAAACAAAGGCTTCCTTCAAGCTTAAAAGAAACTTGAAAACAAATCAGTGTACATTGGTGCTGCCATCATCTCGATGTAATTACCCAGTCTTTTGCTTCGCCGAGCGCAATAAGCAACGTTTTCAATTAATAATAATCCCCACGGTATTCATTACGCTGAATACTTGTATAATTAGCTCATTAGGTGTCTAATTGATGTTGCAAACTTCGGAACGTACAAACAGACTTTCACGGGAAAACTTTGCTAAACATTTAAAACACATAACAATCCTTACGTAGCTAATCGTAAGTGGTTCAATTTTCTCTATAAAATGATTGTGTCACTTTATGGACAGGTCAAAACTGGAATCACAAAAACCTTATTAAATATGGAAAAATAATTACAGCAAAACGTGAACTAACTCCAGTTACCACTAAAACTTTTCATTACAGACACGTGTTTCACCTAACTTCTAGCGTGAGCATTATCAACGCGGGATTAATCCTAATATGGTAAAATTTAACCATTTATACTAACGACAAGAAAGAATAAGTTCTTAGATAGAAATTTATCGAAATTACCACACGTGGATTGCGATTTTGATCGTATATTATTTTGATAAATCACTGGCCATAGGGAGCTACATACGGTTATAGAATATGGAGGTACGACAGTATGTCGCCATCTATTGATATTTGGTGCTAATTAAATTTATACTAATTTAGTTTGAAGCAGTTAGTTTATGTGCTTAGTGTCAGATTACTTTCTGGAAACGTCAAATTCTAATTTATTGTTATTTGACTTTTTTTTATTTATACTGGTTGATATGAAATTTTAATGTGAAAATTCATTTTTAATTTTTTTTACCCACTACAAAAACGAGGGAAAATTTGTTGCCGTTGTCACACCATCGCTGGGAAAAGGCTACGAGAGATGGTAACAGCAACAACGATAAACCATTATTCCTAATGAATAGAACACCTTGAAATGCTCATTTAAAAAATAGTTATTTAAGTATAACATGTTTATTTGTGTTTATTTCATTGTATCAAATTTCGATTCGTCAAGCACCTATAGTTAATTTTAAGCCCTTAGATTTTACTAGGTATAGTTGTTGCTTATTAGGTGATTAGGTTTGTGATTAGTGAAGCATGCGTTATTTATATAATTTGACTCCTTAGGCCTTCAGCCTCGCACAATAACGGTTATTGAACACACACACACTACCTTTGAATTAAATTGCTGGGATTTTTAAACTTTCGCTTATTAATGACATTGAAAGTATTAGAGTTTTCCTTCCAACCCTTCTTATTTCCCGATATGTCTCTTGTCTCACATCGCCTTTCGAATGTGCAATTGGGCATTACCAATTACTAAAAACAGCCATTTTGAACAGTCAGTTAGTAAGTTAAAGTGTTAAATTTTGTAACATCAAAACCAGTTTATAATGTTTTTTTTGTTTTGAGAGTTTTTTCTTTTTGATTAGGCGGAATATGTAATTTTTTAAATCATACTTTAATATATTAGTGANTCTGAAAAAGTTGTTGCTGTTGTCACCTCCTTGTAGCTTAGTGGTAGAATACTGGTGCGCAAAACTAGGAGCAAGGGATTGCTAGCAGCAACTTTTTTCCTCATTAATTTGCGGTTACTTGTAGTGGGTAAAATTAATTCAAAAATGAATTCACTAATACATTGAATTAACGCTACAAAAATCTCATATAATATGCTTGTTTACTAATAAAATTGTCTGGATAATCATTTAATTAAAAAAAAATCTCCAATAAGTGTTAAATTCTCATTATGAAATTGATGAAGAGATAAGTTGATGGCCTTGTCCACTAGCGTATAAATGATGCTTTTCTTTTTTAGGCAATAGACTCAGGGAAAAAAATTAAATATTTAACTGTAAAATTATTTTTATGCTACCAATCAAAAATAATGCGACTTTTAAATTTAATGACAACTAATTGTATTATCATTTTCTACTTCATTATTTTAACATTTGCAATAATTATTGAAAGTCTACAATTAGACTAAATGAATCATCGAGATAATATCTCCTAACAAAGGGTGTTTTAAAAGGTTAGTGAATTTAAACTTCTAATAGTTTCCAACATAAAATTTACACAATTCATCAACAAACTCAAAACTGTTTCTAATGGAAATCGAATTATTTATGTATTTAGTAGAGATGGCCAACTAGCCCACTAGCCGATTAGTTGGTTCTAAAGAAGCCGACTAGTCGGCCGATTAATCACGGTTTCGGGGATATTCGGCAATTTCCATGATTCTTCGTTTACAGCTTATTTTAGCGCAAGTCTTGCTTACTTCGCATTGTTTCTTGATTTTTACTTTTGCACGGGTCACAGTAGTATTTTTGTGAAAAAAAAAATAATACTTTTCTTGTTCATTACAGTAAAAGAGCTCAATTACAATTTAATCATGTCAAAAAGACAGTTTCGCGTATGGACTTTTTTTACCAATTGGACAATGATTCTTGTAAAGTCAAGTGTAAGCAGTACCAAATGATAATTCTCGTGGTGTACAGAGGAAAACAGCAAATACTACAAGTATAAACAACAATATTAATACGGACATCCAACCTTAATACCTCAATTAGGTTCTATGATCAAATGCTCGACCACAGACTATTCCTTCCAGTCGCAAATCCAAGTCTGTTAATAACACAAATTCCTACTCTTTTATTTAAAGAAGAGGAATATATTTGTCAATGTTTATTGATGAAGATAAGNACCTTGATACCTCAATTAGGTTCTATGATCAAATGCTCGACCACAGACTATTCCTTCCAGTCGCAAATCCAAGTCTGTTAATAACACAAATTCCTACTCTTTTATTTAAAGAAGAGGAATATATTTGTCAATGTTTATTGATGAAGATAAGACGATATGTGTAAGACTGATTCTAAAATAATAATTTTAATTAACAATCAAAGGTTTTGGTTTGTGTAATTCCTCATATATACAGTATATTGAAACACACATACAAAGTAATAAGCCGGATAGGCGTGGAATTTCGCCGAATCGTCGCCGACTACGAAACTTACCGAATAGTCGAAATGGATCTATAATGCTTCGTTAAGTAATTATTTAGTACATCTTTTGAAATAAAGGAACTTTAATTTTCTGATTTTTTCCTAAATAACACTAATAACCAAACTTGTTCCCTATTTTAATTCAAAATCGCCTGTGTTATCCAAATTTAATGTACTACACAGAGTGGTCATTTGAATATCGCCGCGATTTATAACATTCTGAACAACTTTCTTCGGTTGGAGCCATATTTTACATGACCGTCATTTAAACGAAACATTATTTCTCCTATTTTTGAACACTCTGTATTGTAAATGAAATTTGGATAACACAGACGATCTTGTAACAAAATAGGGGACAAGTTTGGTTTGAAAATTTTTTTGATTATTCTTTCAGTTTAGCAATGAGCATATTGGGATCTTCTTGGGACGTTTATTGACTCCAAAAAAAAATTTTTGAATATCGCCCCGATTTTTGGCATAGTCCCATATTTTGGTGTTCTGAACAACTTTTTCCTATAACTTTTTTCGATTGGAGCGAGCCATATTTTACATGGCTGCCATTTAAATAAAACCTCTTTTTCTATTTTTGAACACTGTATACTAAATCCAATTTAGATAATAGAGAAGATCATGCATTAAGATAAGGAACAAGTTTTTTTTGAAAATTTTTTCGATTAAACTTATAGTTTAACTGCAATGAGCGTACGCGTATTTTTTTTGAGCCATCCTGTATACGTTACCTCCATATAAAAATCTAGTAATTGCGTTTTTCTCCTTGCCTCAACTTCTTATTGTTATCAGTGACTGTATCGTTTGGCAACTTTTACATTATCTCACACGTTATAATCAAACACTATATTTATAGCACTTTACGTATCTTTTAGATTTCATAAATTGTAAGTAATAATTTTTGTTGTGTAGTTCTAGGTATTTATTTTTTTTTGTATTTATTTCGTAGTCGCCGCAAATTTTGAAATAAATAAAGAGATAAATAATTGATAATGTAAAAGCAGGATTCGAATCTCGAATTAGAAAAAATATTCGAGTTAGAGAAATGGAGAAATTCGTGATAAAGACTTCGGAAGCAATGTAAAGTGTAGGTCGAGAGAAAAAAAATATTTCGAGTTACAGAAATTCGAATGTATATCTACACACGCATACAGGGGTATTAGCACACACAAAATTTGTACAGACAGATTGACAATAAATGCATAAGTTTTTTTAACGTATTAACATTTGGCATGTAGTCGTTACGTTTAAATCAAATAAAAATACAGTAAAACTCACTGATAACGTACACGCTTGTCACGCACTCATGGATATAACGGCCGACTGTAACGAGATGTGTTTACATAATTCTCTTTTAACGAACTTATGTCATATAATCATTATATTATAATGTACCAATCCACCGATTTTTAAGTTCCCTTCCAGTTTTACTGCGTATATATCAGGCGTACACTAATAAATTAACCGTAACTTTATTTAATTCAAAACAATTATAAACCTAAAATTGTTACAACCCTGCTGCCCTGCTTTACATTTTACCTGCTTTAAAGGAAACCAATACGAATGGTTTTTATTTTATGCACATGTTTAGCACAATGATGTCAACATGCAAAGATTTTAGCTCTTTAATCTCAGGTCAAAAACCCCTAAATTAGCCACCACAAAAAAAAATTGCAATATTATGCTTTGTAATTTCACAATTAAAAAAAGGTTTTCTTTCTTAAAAAGTCGGAAATATCAATACGGTTGAATGTTCATCGTTCGATGTTCAAATTCAGTTCTGACTTCTGAAAGTTCTATTGAACTTTCGCCCTTCGACTTATGTATACTACAGTTACAATCGGTTTTGCTAGCAGTAAGGGTACTAGGTTCTACTAGAAATTTCTACGTTCACGTAAGTACTAATAAAATTATGATATTTGGTAAGTCGAATTATTTTTTAATTGATTCAATTAAAACAGAATTTTACGAATTTGTACAAATAAGCACCCTACGTAGGTGCAAATTATCTTTCATCTTAGCGATATAAAAATTACCATACCTACTTATTATTACCATATTCGGGAAGGTAATTGGTATTGGGTAATCTGTATTTATACAAATCCATAAAATTAAAAGATAATTATACAGTGTGTTCGTGAAATAAGTAGAAAACTTTGAAGAGATGCAACAGGGAATCGCATGATAGAAAAAAATTTGTAAGAAAACCACAAGTTACAATCCGAAGACGGCTCTGGGCGTGAATTGGCAACATAGGTCTGTACCGAGTTAAAGACTCAGAAGCTACAACGATCGACTAAATACATCACATTACAACGTTAAAAAAAACAAATAATCTAATTTAATACATAATAAACAGTACATGAGGAAAAAATACACAAGAAATGCAACGCTGATGCTGCTAGTTACCAGGTGATTGAATACAGCGTTGCATTGTCGCATTTCTCTCCAGGGCCGGAATTACATTTGTCTGTACTTTCAACTATATTTTTCTCGAAAACGGTGAACTTTCGGATCTGCATATATTTATTTAATTATTTTATAGTGTCCTATTACCTCTTGTAAGCTTGTTTCTTAATTCAGAAACTCCCTGTATAATTACGGTATACCTACAATCAAAATCATAAAATCGGAATGTAAACATAATGTTCTTCTGATTGTGGGAGCGGTGCAGAAATTGTTAGTTCATCTATTGTTAGCTCATCTAATGAAGAATGCCCTTTGGATGTCTCGTAACTGGCCATGTTTTCAACTATACATTGTGCTGGTCCGAATATACAAAAGAATAGGGATGCAATTGCTCTTTCAGGAATCTTACCTGGCCAGTACCGTTGTCGTCAGGGATACTACCTGAACTACCACTTCTTATCGTTTATTATACGTTTACAGACTCACTCGTTATTTCGCATGACCATGATGTTTCTGAACGGGCGGAAAAATATGGTTAACGATGTTATTTAATCGAATGGCACTAAAAAAGACTGCCGATTTATACACTACCTACTGCAATAAGAAAACCTTGACGATACACATTTGCACATACGTATGCTAAATCTGCTTATGAGAAACAAAAATAAATACTACGAGGAAAAAAATATGTAATAGCAAACTAAGATTGACTAATTTTTCTAGATATTAATTCGTTTAAAAGGGTAGATACGAAGCTACGCGAGTTGAGTAACAATGAAAATTTTAAAGCGACATTAGTTTATAAATATGTTTACAGTTAAATTACCAGGAAAATGCCAAAAGGTCCCACGCCATTATTATTACTTAATACTTTAAAAAATCTGTAGTAATATTTAGAGATAATGCGGCTATATGTTGCCTAATGAAACATATTATAAAAAGAAATATGCAATCATCAAATAGCAGCATTATTTTTTGAATCTACTTATTAAATAATAGTACCTATACGGAAATCAGTACAAACACCTTCAGCTGTCTTTTGATATATATAAATATTAAACTAAAAAAAGTCCCGTAAATGCAATTTTTGGACGTGATATTTTCATATAAGCGTGGTTGAAAAAATATATGCCACATGTTTACCAAACCATACACTTCAGCTAGTACACGATAAAATTCTGGTAATGAAATGTGTAACTTTTATGTTCGACGAATCTTTCGGTTCCTAGTAATATAACACACACAGGTAATACAAATTGTTCAACGAACATAGAAATTACGAATTTCTTTGTCGGAAAATTTTCTTTTTATGTTTTACGAGCAAAAATGCATATTATGAAGAACGTTTGGGCTGTTTCGGTACGGTACGATTCCGGCCCGCGAACAACACTGACTTTTGGTATGATGTTAAGGTCACGAGTGTTGTATAAGACACGTACGTTTCTCGTTCAGTTAACGTCGAAGAAGTCACATTGTAACGAGCTACATACGACTCTAGCATCAGTTTACTTTTAACTCTTTAATAAATAAGTGGCATGCGCTTTGGTAGGCCGAAAAGTCGGAATAAGTATTAGAATTTCACAAATGCAAATTTTAGCTGTGGTAGCGTTAGCTGTAGAAGAAGAGAAAAAATGTGGAAGTAAAAATTTAAAGAAAAGCAAACTTTTGGTTCATACTGATTAGAAAAGTAGATCTACAGAGGGAGAATTTATGACATATCCGCATTTAACGGAAACGCAAACCCTCTCCCGGTATCCAGTATATTTACTACTCTACAGTTATTTGAAGTTAACCAAATCGGCCATTAAATATCTAACACCCTGTATGTAATTAACCTACTTTGAATGTATGGAGGGTAAGCTTGAGTTTGTTGCTCCAAGTTTCTTACTGTAGAATAGGCATGCTTTTTAGCTAACTTCTGCTCTGTGCTAGTTTCTTAAAAAAAAAATGAATATCTCGAAAACGGTTAATTCTAGAAGTGGAAATGCCTTAGGAAAATCTACCAATCATAATATGTTCTATTTAAAATAACGAAGTTGATGTCAACTTCCAGTATAAATATAATTGAAGAGAGCATACCCAATAACGCCATTGTATAAATTTTCAAATTTTAAAACGAAGTAGTTTCTGAAATATTCTAATGGTTCATCACCGTAAGACGCCCTGTATACTATGCTACATGTATTTCTTAAGGATGGATTCTTATCATCGATTTTTAATCTTACCCAAACAATCGTTGCGGAATAGGACTACATTTTTGACAGCGGGGACAGAATCGTACCCTGCCCATATGTTTTTTTAACCACGTCTATCTCAAAGTACCGCCTACTTCTCTGAAAACCGAAGTCTCAGAATATTTTAAACAAAGCAAAGGATTTAAATTGCATTTAGTGCACTTATATTACTTCATTATTTATATGAAAAGATGGTTGAAGGTATTTGTATGTGAATTTCTGTATATCACGTCATTTTTCAAAAAACAACCGTTTGATGATGTATGTATTAACGGAAATGTGTGTAATCCGTCATTGTATACAATTCCTAAAATCGTCCGGAAATGTGTGAACTAAATTATATTGGACACATTTCCTAGGAAATCTATTCATGTCCTAAATAGCAATCGGGAATGTATTACATTCAAGATGTCAATGGATATGCGGGTTACCTGAGTGCTTTAAAGAAAGCCTTAATAAACATTCTGATTCTCAGTTTAACAACGTGTTTCATTTATTGTATTTACAGCTAACTCTGATTTTCAGTTTCCTAACGTGTTTTATTCATTTTATTCACAGAAAGCATTAGTTTTATACATTTCCTAGTACAATATCGGAATTTCATACAATTACTAGGAAATGTACACATTTCCCAGGATACGTGTGTATTAAAAAATCTTTGAAACTAAATAGCCTCGGAATTGTATAGATTTCCTAGGAATTGTATATAATTCCTAGATTTCATACACTTCCGGTAACATATGTAACAGAATATCCTTATGTTCGGTTCTTAGTTCGCCACTCCTGTACAGTGATTTATGATTTATAGCGATCGATGCCCGGTAGAGTGCGACTGGAAGAACCGCATCATTAGAATAATAAAAAATGTGATAATTGGCTATCCCAAACGGCACTTATAAAAAAATACATTTATTACCCTCTGCCGTATTCGACACACTTTGAAAAAGATTAATGAATTAAGAAGGTGTCTGAAGACTTTCCATGGTTTGCTTTGCGCTTCAAATCTAATTTGGGCCAAATCTATGAACCTACCATGAGTACTCTAGATAGAAAAATAAATTAAATACAATGCAATATATAAGTGGATTAAATATTATGAAATAAAATAAACAAACACTTGGTATTACTTATTTGTGAAAGTATAAAGTGAACTGAATAGTGTAAATAAAGTGGTATTTATAGAAGACAGTTGAAACCTAACACAAAGATACATACACAGATACAAGTAATACAATACATAGGAAAATATAAACATAAATTACTGGTTTGTCCTAGTAGTTAACATCAATAATGGGGAGATCCTAAAATCAGTTTGGTCATTTGTTTGATGTGTTTGTTGTAATCTGTTGGCGATGTATATGGCGGTATCCCGCCGAAGGCTCTTTTGGTTAATTTTCTTCGAATTAATAGACTGCTTTTCTTAATTGCACTTTATTTACACTATTTACACTTTATTTCTTGANCTTATTACAATTGATGAGTTTGTATAGTTCTTTTAATTCTCGGTTAGCGCCTATAAAATTTGAACCATTGTCTGAATATATATTTGATATCATTCCTCGTCGTGACACAAAACGTCGTAGAGCGGCTAAAAACGCTTCTGACGTTAGATCTGTGACAAGTTCGATATGAATTGCCTTGGTTGATAAGCAAATAAACATGACAATGTAAGCCTTGTAACATTTTTTGCCTCTGCCTAATTTTTCTTTTAGTAAAATAGGCCCAGCGTAATCTACCCCACTATTTATAAAGGGCCTGGCTGCCTCTACGCGATTAGTGGGTAGATCGGCCATAATTGGATTGAGGTTAATAGGATTAGCCTTAAAGCATTGAACGCATTTTCTGATAACGCCTCGTACTATGTTACGGCCAGAAATAGGCCAAAAGGTATTTCGGATAACGGCCAATGTGGCTTGCGGACCAGCATGAAAGTATTTTTTATGGTAATAGTCTATTATTAATTTTGTTACAAAATGGTTTGGAAGAATAATTGGGTGTTTTTTGTTATATGGTATATTTGCATTGTTTAATCTACCACCTACTCGCAATATATTGTCGTCATCTAGAAACGGTTTAAGAGATAATAGAGAACTCGATAAATTAGTTTGTCCTGTTTGGTTTATTTTGTGTATTTCATTTGAAAAAACCTCATCTTGAATTTGTTTAATTATAACTAATTGTGATAAATTTAACTCCGCTGTCGTAAGATAAGTATTAGATTTGTTTTTTGAATTTTTGCAGTTGTTTATAAAACGTAAGGCATATGCTACTACTCGTAATAACTTCAAAAATGATGAGTACTTATGCAAGTCAATAACATTGAATTTTGATTTTGTTGTCGTGGTACTACATGTACGCCTTTCTGGGATATCATTTGCTACGTTTGTTGGTTGAATTGGCCATTCAGTGACGGGTTGTAATAAGTAGCTTGGACCGTGCCACCATAACTGATTATTTAGCAGATATTTAGGACTGCATCCCCGAGAAACAATATCTGCTGGGTTATTTTCGGATTTAACATGGTACCAGTCTGCAATATTTGTTCTTTCTTGGATTTCCCCGACGCGGTTTGCTACAAATGTTTTCCAATGTCTCGCAGGCGCCCTTAACCATGACAAGACAATAGTTGAATCGGTCCAGTAATAATACTGCTTAATGTTCAAATTTAAAGTGTTCATTAGTTTGGACACAAGTTCGGCTGCAAGTGTCGCGCTACAAAGCTCTAATCTTGGAAGAGACACGTTTTTTAAAGGAGCCACTCTAGATTTTGAACATAATAGGTGACTGGCAAATGTTCCATTAGAATAATTTGATCGTATATAGATACACGTTCCGTATGCCTGTTCAGAAGCATCACAGAACGCGTGTAATTCAAAATGAGTAACATTATTACCTTGATCACATACCCTTCGCGGAATTGTAAATGAATTTATAATTTCAAGTTCGTCTACAAACTTTAGCCAAGTTGTATATAGTTCTAATGGAATTGATTCATCCCATTGAACCTTACAGGACCATAATTTTTGCATAATTATTTTGACTACTACGATTATAGGGGAAATTAAACCTAACGGATCAAAGATTTGACAAATTTTGGAAAGTAATTCACGTTTGGTTATTGATTGACCTGTGTTCTTAATTTGTTTATTAATATTAAATTTAAATTCATCGGGCGATGGACTCCACCAGAGACCTAGTGTTTTAATTGACTCATTGTCACTAATTATAACGTCTTGAGTATTGTCCGCCTTTTTTAATATTTGAGAGACACAAGACGCCCATTTGTTTAGTTTAAAACCTGCCCCATCTAATACGTGTGTAATTTCATTCTTAAGTTTTACTAATTCATTAATTGTATTTGCCCCTGTCAGCAGGTCATCTACATAAAAGTCTCTACAAATTGTTTCGCATGCCTTTGGAAAATTGACTTTTGACTCTTCTGCAGCTTGCTGTAAGCAACGAGTAGCAAGAAACGGCGCGGTTTTGGTTCCATAGGTAACTGTACAAAGACGGTATGTTTTTAACGTTTCATTAGGATTAGAACGCCACACGATTCTTTGGAAATCGCGGTGTTCTTCATGGACATTTATTTGTCGATACATTTTAGTTATATCGGCAGATAAGGCAAATTTGTACGTCCGGAATCTAGTTAATATTGAAAATAGATCTTCTTGAACAGTTGGACCTATGAATAGTTTATCGTTAAGGCTAACATTTGATGAAGTCTTCGCAGAACCGTCAAACACTACTCGTATTTTTGTTGTTAAACTGTCTTCCTTAAAAACTGCGTGGTGTGGAAGATAGTAAATGTTCTCATTACAATTATTGGTGGAAACCAATTCCATATGACCTAACAGTAGATATTCGTTTATAAAGTCAGTATATTGTTGTTTAAAAGTTGGGTTAGTATTAAATTTTTTCTCTAAATTATAAAAACGTTTAACAGCTGATTGCTTGGATTCTCCTAAGATTATGTTGTCCTTTAAGGGCAGTTTAACGCAAAACCGACCGTTCTCGTCACGTTTAAATGTTCGAACAAAATGGTTTTCGCATTCTCTTTCTTCGGTTGTTAATAAACTGGTTTTGCTAGAAATTGTTTCGATCTCCCAAAATTTAGCAAGTTGTTCGTCTAATTGTACGAAGTTACATGCTAATTGATTAATATTATTGGATATCGGTTTAGGTATGTTACAAAATGAGCCGCCTATAACCCAACCGAAGTGAGTCTTTTGCAAAATTAACCCATCGTTGATTTTAATTCTACCAACGCATAGTAGTTCCCAGAATATTTCAGCACCAATTAATAGGTCGATTTCTCGTGATAAATTAAATTCTGGATCTGCTAAATTGATATTAGTGGGAATGTTTATGTTTGAAGTCGAAAATGTTATGGAAGGTAGATTATCAGTTAATTTGGGAACTACTAAACAAGATAGGGTTTTAGTAAATGCATTAAATTTTGATTTAATTTTTAAGGAAGTTTGTTTTGACGACTTGCAACAATTATTATTTATACCACCTATGCTGAAATTAACATTTGTTAAAGGTAAATTCAATTTTTTAGAGAAATTGCTACTAACTAGATTAAGTTGTGAGCCTGCATCTAACAGGGCTCTGCATAATATTGGTTCACCCTTATTATCGTATACATATAAGTTTACGGTGGATAACAAAATTTGTTTGTTTGAGAATTGTTTCTGAACAGAGTGACTCACAATAGATGATGTGGAAGGCTGTGGGTTATTCCCACCTTGAATTTGTTCTTCCGAATCATCTGTACATGGTTTTTCCAAATGCAATAAAGTATTATGAAGTTTATTACACTTTTTACATGTGCTACCAAAACAATTGCGTGACTTGTGATTTGTTCTGAAGCAATTCGTACACATATTGTGGTTTTGGACACATTTAATTCTGTCATTAATAGACATTTTAAGGAAATTATTGCACTGATTAATATAGTGATTGGATTTGCAAACAGGACAAACGACTTTTCTTATGTTGGCAAAAGTATTCCCTAACCTTGTATTGGATTGATGATCTCTGTGAATTGATTTGTTTTGTTTGTTGATATTTTGAACTTGAATATTAAAACTTGGTCTTTTGTTTTGTTCTAATGTTTCTAATAATTGACACCTTGAGTTTAAGAATTTAATGAAATCATCTAGTACTGGCAATTCGGAGTTAAGGGATGATTCCCATTCTTTTTTTGCTACAAAATCTAGTTTGTCTCCTAACAAATGAATTAATAGATCATCCCAATGATCCGTGGGCAGTTTTAAACTTTTTAATGACCTAAAGTGGGTATTAAATTTATCTAATAAGCTACGTAGAGAACTAGCTGAATCCTTTTGCACAGTAGGGAGATTAAACAATGCTTTGATATGAGTTTGAACAATAATNTCAGCAGGTCATCTACATAAAAGTCTCTACAAATTGTTTCGCATGCCTTTGGAAAATTGACTTTTGACTCTTCTGCAGCTTGCTGTAAGCAACGAGTAGCAAGAAACGGCGCGGTTTTGGTTCCATAGGTAACTGTACAAAGACGGTATGTTTTTAACGTTTCATTAGGATTAGAACGCCACACGATTCTTTGGAAATCGCGGTGTTCTTCATGGACATTTATTTGTCGATACATTTTAGTTATATCGGCAGATAAGGCAAATTTGTACGTCCGGAATCTAGTTAATATTGAAAATAGATCTTCTTGAACAGTTGGACCTATGAATAGTTTATCGTTAAGGCTAACATTTGATGAAGTCTTCGCAGAACCGTCAAACACTACTCGTATTTTTGTTGTTAAACTGTCTTCCTTAAAAACTGCGTGGTGTGGAAGATAGTAAATGTTCTCATTACAATTATTGGTGGAAACCAATTCCATATGACCTAACAGTAGATATTCGTTTATAAAGTCAGTATATTGTTGTTTAAAAGTTGGGTTAGTATTAAATTTTTTCTCTAAATTATAAAAACGTTTAACAGCTGATTGCTTGGATTCTCCTAAGATTATGTTGTCCTTTAAGGGCAGTTTAACGCAAAACCGACCGTTCTCGTCACGTTTAAATGTTCGAACAAAATGGTTTTCGCATTCTCTTTCTTCGGTTGTTAATAAACTGGTTTTGCTAGAAATTGTTTCGATCTCCCAAAATTTAGCAAGTTGTTCGTCTAATTGTACGAAGTTACATGCTAATTGATTAATATTATTGGATATCGGTTTAGGTATGTTACAAAATGAGCCGCCTATAACCCAACCGAAGTGAGTCTTTTGCAAAATTAACCCATCGTTGATTTTAATTCTACCAACGCATAGTAGTTCCCAGAATATTTCAGCACCAATTAATAGGTCGATTTCTCGTGATAAATTAAATTCTGGATCTGCTAAATTGATATTAGTGGGAATGTTTATGTTTGAAGTCGAAAATGTTATGGAAGGTAGATTATCAGTTAATTTGGGAACTACTAAACAAGATAGGGTTTTAGTAAATGCATTAAATTTTGATTTAATTTTTAAGGAAGTTTGTTTTGACGACTTGCAACAATTATTATTTATACCACCTATGCTGAAATTAACATTTGTTAAAGGTAAATTCAATTTTTTAGAGAAATNCCTGGAATTTATTCCATAAGATTTAAGTATTTTTTAAATAAAACAAAAACCAAAAGTCCAATAAAAAAAAGCACATTGTACATGTGTAGATAATAATGAGAGCTTTGATTTGAGACTTCAACAACTCATGTAACTTGTATACATCAAGAGTAATCAATTTTATCAAATTCAAAAAAGTCTCATTTGTCTAGAAACGACTAATATGGAGCCTTAAATACTATATGTGCATTACTTATAAATTCTACTTTTTTTTAAATCCGTAACATTTGATTGTATAATTTTTCTTCCATGTTCATATAACATCGTTTGTAACGACAATTCTGATATAACGTGAGTGTTTAACAGTCTCGAAAGGAATTATTGCTGGTACTTTCGCCCTTCTGTAGTCAGTACCTCGATTTGAAATATTGTCCAATTGAATAGCTGCTGCAAAATATTTCTGAAATTGTTCAGTTTGTGTCTTGTAGATACTATAAATTCGCACCGTGCAAATTTTGTGGGTTCCTAGGATGACGCTAGAACGTAAGTTCGACTGTACACTACAGGCGAATTGAGAATCGAGCATACCGATAATAGTCTATTACATGCAATCATCAAAGGACGGCGTTTTCTTGTGAAAAATATGAAGTGTGGTTTAGGAAAATTCTTAGAAGTGCCTTCAGCTATCTTTCCATTTAAATATAAATATCGTCTATATGTACGTAAATAGTAGTTAGTCAACAGAAATTATAGATAGTAAATAAACTGATGATGTTTACGAATGAATCGACCGTTTCTTGCAAAGGATTCAATAGTGTATACCTTTGGCTAACTATGGTAACTAATTTTATTGAAAGAAAGATGTCTGGACCAATTACCCGATTAGAATGCCCCATGTAGGATGCGAGCCTAATGTGACTAATGAAGCCCATGCCGATATAGATGTTTCCCCGTAGATTCCTCATGAAAATCCCACCAAAAAAAGTGATGATACTAAAATGAGGATTACCTTATGGGTTTTTCATATGGGTCTTAAGGGGCAAACCTAACACATGTATAAACTTACAATCAAATCTACCTTAAGGGGGCTCGATGAGGCAAATCCGTTTGAAAATACTCTCCGTAAAATGAAAAAACTTATAAAAAATGGTAACAACCCCCTTTTCAACGAATCAACAAGTGTATTTCCTGATGATATTGTGATTGTAAGACAACTGAAACCAGACGCATCAAGTCGAACAACAGTAAAACGATTGCAATTTAAAGTATTATTGACTACAAAAGAGCTCAATAACACAATCTTACTTAAGAGCAAACAAATTTTACAAATATGTGATATATATATATCTTCAAGGAAATCCTTTTATACGTATCCATGCGATGCTAAATATTTAGAAATGTACCTATAGTTTCTGCAAACAATGAAAATATTACTACCTGTAAAATCATAAGATATTGATAAAAAAAATGGTTTATCTGAATGTTAGTGAAGATGCTACATATGTAAAAGTGAACAGTTTCTCATTGGTAAAATATATTTCTCATTCAATTTTGTATCTTTTTCACAAATAATATAGTTCATTTTTCCGTAAATTTTTAATCGGGTAGCAATAATTCTTACCCACTGGGACCACATGCGACATTCCTTATGATGCGCAAATGAGGCAAGGCTCTAGGGAGCAACCTCATGGAGCCCACAAGGGGTAGTGAGCTACCCACTTAGGAACCCTACCTGCACCCCTTTCAAAATTCTAGTCGGGAACTAATTAGTTTATAAAATTCCAAACTAATATTTTTCTTAAGGCAATCTGTGTTATGTTTGTATAACATTCTATAACATCTCTGTAAGTTTTTGTCCTACCAATGTCAGATGAAAAACATATCACCTACAAATCTAAAAATATCACCTACTTCTACGAAAACTGCTCTGAATTCTCAAAATTATTCGAACAAAGATTATTAACACCGCTCGCTGAAATACTACTAATTGCTATTGTTGGACTTTTGCTTTAATTATGTATGCGAAAAGGTGACTGAAGATATTTGTACGAATTTTTCAAAAGATGATGCTGCCCTTTAGTGATTTCATATTTGGTTCTCAACTTGCCGCTAGTGTACGAGGGTGGATTGATAAGTTTCCAGCCTAACCAAGAGATGACGCCACTAGGCCTACCTTGAGGTGACATTCTATAGTACCATCCTTGGATAGCTTGTAGCTATAGTTTCAGCCCGATCTCCT
>NW_020442462.1:1116394-1119179 GCF_000699045.2 Agrilus planipennis | reverse complement strand
CTGTTAAGACAGCAGGTAAAAGTTGGTCTGTGTTCTGTCGGAGCTGCCTGCGACGCGCTGATGAGATCCAAAAAGATCGAAATCGCGATCCGCGTCTGGCAGTTTCAATAGAATACAAACCACTTCGAATTATTTTATTTAATGAAACATGCCGTACGTTTATTTTTACTACAATCAGTCAGTATATTTTTTGGGTTGTTGCTAATGTGAAATTAACCCTCAATTCATGGATCATTTTTTTATAGTAATTATTCTCTAGAACCGGTTAATTAAGGATCTTCTCATTAGCCATATAAGTACTATCACTCTTTTAATAAACTTTTGCACGTTATCTCCCTAGAAAACTGTTCTGTAAATCTTGCGTTAATTTGTAAAAATATGTGCGATTATGTTGCGGCCGATTTGTTTTGCTTTTCACACATATCCTGTCATAATTCATAGGTGTACACAGTATATATAAAATTACTGCTAATTAAGAGAACAGTGTCGGAGTCGTCGCATACCTAATTAATTAAAAGGCGAATGAAGTGAAGTTCAGAAATAAACATAAGAACATGACGTTAAAATCTTTCCTACAATATGCGCAAACGTGGTAATTATAGCAAGTTGAAAAACGGTGGCAGAAACGGCATATTATTTAATACCAATTACAATAACAGGCATGTTATTATAAACCACCTGCTGGCGAATATTTCTGTGAAGAATTTAATAAAACCGTAGCGGTTGTGAGAAAAAAACGATTATATTACCTATAAATAAGTTTTATTTGAATTAATGGGCTTTCCACATCCCACATTACTAAAACTTATTCTTATTTTGAATTGAATTATTTAATCGGTGGAAAACTTATTTTTGATTTTTATTTCGCCAAATAAATTTTTAGTTACATTTGGTATTTGACAGTTCTGCTAAAATTTTACTATTAACTGATCAATATTAGCCGGCGTTATTACCCGATCCATTTTTAATCGTCAAGTAGTAAATACCAAACTTGATATCTTATTCGTATTTTAGAATTTAATTTTATTGGGAATTATGGGCATGCAAAATGAGAAACGCGGTAAATTAAGAATTAAGTAGAAGAGTGACTTTTTCGTAAAGGTATCTATTAGGGGCAGAGATGTGATTTATTTGAAATACTTGCTATTAAAATGCAAATACAAAATAAAAGTACCTATTTTTATCTTGTATTTAGATACTTTTTTGAGAAAAGCATTTTGTATTTTATTTAAAATCCTTTTCCAAACGTATTTTCTATCTGTAAAATGCAAAATATATTTTTACCATTAAAAGTTCCGATCAAACATTATACATTATACAAAATGATGAATGAATGTTGCCCACAATGGCCATTGAAGGTATTAGATGCTTCAAAAGGAAACAAAGAGACATTCCATGAATGTCCTCTAATTCTTTAACTGAAGAGAACCCAAAAAATTCTAAACTCCTTGGAAATGGATAATCTAAAATATTGGATCGATATTATTTTCCGGGTTCAATGTCATGGTCTACGGAATTTTGAATTTCCAAATTGATATCAGTACCTTCCGAATCACCACTTGTCGTACCTTTATGTATTTTATTGTATGAATTACGACAAAACAGCCCGCAAAACAATATCGAATTGACATACGCCAGCTGTGTAAATCTGAAAACTACAAGATATTGTGGTGTGCTAATAAATGTGTTTATTTTACAGCAATAAAATTATTTGCAACCCTATTTTGACTCTGATCAGTCACGCTAAACAAACTATTTTGGCATCAGTGTCTTTTCTGCAATTAAAACAACGGGTGACAAAGGCAAATAAGGAAGCATATAGAAGCATTATTTGTTGCTGAACTAAAGAAACTATAACATAAAGATAGATAAACTATATCTCAATCATTTCAAANAAATAAAGAAGCATATAGAAGAATTATTTGCTGCTGAACTGAAGAAACTATATCATAAATATAGAAAAACTATATCTCAATCACTTCAAACAGAATTCCAATATTTAAAAAATGAGAAAATGCCTGCAAGGTTTTCTTAAAAAATATTTTATACGTAAGTGAACTATAGGTACTATAAAAATTTATTTATTTGAAAAAAGTGTTTCGAAAATACGTATTATGCATTTAGCATTTAAAATACAAAAGGGAAATCTATTTTGTATTTTACATTTGAAATAAAAAAATCAAAAAAGTATTTACATTTTGTATTTAGGTACTTTTAGAAAATCATTTTGCACATCTCTGACTATGGGTATAGGTACAATTTACAGTAGATCGCACCCTTCTCTACGTATTGTTCGTATTAACTGTTTATTGATTCCATGTCAAATACCAGTCCAGTAACAACGGAAATTGTAAATTGAAACAAAACGAACGAAACGTATGATTTATAGCGCGAGATCCAGAATTAGCTTCACCGTACTACATTAAAATCCTTTGTTAATGAATTTGCGATGAAAGCTGCTACCGTTTAGTCCTGTTCGACATCTAAATATTTAGTTCGTTCTTTTAGCATACCTAAACCAAAACGAATAAATCATAATTGAACGCTTTCAATTATTCTCCGTACACCAACACATTCACGGCACTTCATAAAATACACTTTTATGGGTAAAGGTATCGTTAAATTTTAATAAAAAGATGACAGTTGTAGTAAACCAGTTTTTAAATGAGTGCAGATAATATATATACATAGGAAGTAGTAAAAGACATGTGATGATAATGTAAATAAATATGAAAACCACATAAACACTTAGTAAAAAGTTGTGGGGGTTGAATGTTGATTATTT
>NW_020442462.1:1100370-1115340 GCF_000699045.2 Agrilus planipennis | reverse complement strand
TTAATCCACTATTAAGTAACTAACAATGTCATAGGATTTCATATATTTAATATATATATAATTAAGTTAATAAGAATCGACGGATCGTTAATCTTGTAGGTCGGTTGGTCGTGGTTGGTGTTGTCACCTCTCGTAGTTTAGTGGTCAGAACATTGGTGCGTAAAGCCACAAGTCCCGGGTTCGATTCCCGGCGGGGGTGTGACGACAGCAACAATTTTTCCCTCATTAGTTTGAGGTAGTTTTGTAGTGAGTAAATAAAAAATCGAAAAAACGATTTCAAATTAATATTGCATATTAATCCACTATTAAGTAACTAACAATGCCATAGGATTTCATAGATTTCATACTTATTTAAATGCTTCTGTTATAATTGCACTTAAGTATGTTGACACGAAATGAACCCAAAAAAAGAAAAGTTTACGAAGCTTTTGCTATTTTCGCGTGAGCGCTGAGTGAGTACATAAAACAGATGTGTGTATGTGTTTGTGCATGTGCATGATTGTGGGCATGTATAAACAGACGCCGTTTTGTAATCTCCCCCGTTGCTATTAAACGTTCAACAAAAGGAATTAAAAAGCTGTTGATGTAAATTATTAACCGGAGCCATTTATGTGTTCGTCTTTGTTTGGAAACAATCGCCGCTAAATATAGCGCGCCCGCTTCGATTTTCACGCAAACATCGCACGATGAGTGACGACTGATCAAGAGAAGCAAACGACCGTTTTGCAAAATAACAAACTGCCAAAAACAATCGACGATAAACAACAATACATCACTAGTGACGTTGAAACAAAACAAACCAATAACACTCCACTATAACGGCAATATGCAACAGCCACCCGGACGTGAACCACTTGCAATTTATGAGTTGCTGAACATGTTCAAATTTTTACTTGTCTAGGAAATCAAGAAAGTTAAAATGTGAGCTGTACAGCAAAATAAACAGGTAAAATAAATTTTAAAACTGCATATGTAGGTGTGAAAAAGGACTCAATTTTATTGGCCTAATTACCTGTAATATTTGATACAAGTCATTGATAGATTTCAATTTTTATATATCTTAAATAGGTTGCGTTTTTATTCGGATAGTGAATACGTAAACTCTAAACTATTTTCTTCACTCTATGGCCCTATCAACTGTACCTTCAATGCCTTCTTTAATGTAAACTGGAGTTACAGGAGTAAAATAATAGAAAGGTTTGTATTGGGTATCAATAATTGAATGAGTTATTTTTTTGTGAACATATTGGTGATGTTGTTTTAGCCAACACGATATCAATATCAGTGAAACTCAAGCAAGGATGTTTTTTCATTAATCATAGTCTATTATTAATAAAAATATTTTACAAACAGTCTAAGTTGTAGTATTAATAATAATCATAATAATTCGCAGTATGATTCGCAAACGTTTTTACCACAGCTTAGATGTAAGTTTCGCCGCCAGATAAAGTAGTCCATATGAAGGTTCCCATTATCTGTATCTAGTTAAGTTAATAAGCACGGTGGACCAACAAGTGGATTACAACTTTCAATGCATCAGCTTATACTACCGATGCAACGGAAGTGTCATAACGAAAACAGAAGTAAATGGTAAATTTTGCGGAAACGGAAGCGGATGCGGAAGTGTAATGATTTTAGGTGATTCTTTAATGTAGTGGTCATGCGCTGTTTCCGTGAATATTTTGCATTTAGCACTTGCATTGTTAACATCAACAAAATAATCCCAAATGGAATTTCTTTTTGGCTTCAAAATTGCACTTTAAACATAAAATTTACACCATATACAAAATAAATAAACGCTATAACTGTATTAATATTTTCGAAATGAAATTATTAGCAGACCTGGCTAAGGGCTAAGGCTAAGCTGAAAGTCCTGGACGTTTTTAGATTAAAGTAGGAAACCAACAAGAGAATAAAATTTGGAAAATATCAACGTACGAAATAACACAATTGCTTATGGCTCTTTATAAATAATAATAAATAAAAAACAGAAAACATTAAATATCTGGACTTTATAAGCTAGATTGTGAAAATTTCACACTAATACTAATATACTAAAACAGAACTATTGAAATAAGAGAAAAACAACATAAAAGAAGATATGATAACTTGAAGAAGTAAGTACATATGTCAATTATGTCTTCCGCCCTACACTCCAGCTTTTAGGTAGAGTATATATAGATCGAAAGGAACAGTATAATTGGCCTATAGGGATGAAACGCAAGTAAATTATTATATAACTTTTTACAACGATCTGATACCCTTGTAAGATGGAACAATTGTTATCAAAATTTTTTATCTAATAAGCTAACATAACTCTAATAAAAAGTTTTTAAAAATTAGCATAAAAATGCTTCGTTGTATAATTTTTCAATTTCAATGTGTTTGGTAGACTTGGAGTCGAGACATGTATTTGCAATTAACGTTGACTTCTAAATGTTTTTTTAATCGATTTGGTTTTCTTTTGCCTACACAAATTAACTAATATTCGTAGCTTAGATGGTGGTTGCTGATTGTAAGTCTGGTTCTTTCATGAACAATCTAAATAGTTCTTNTGAGAAAGATGAGACGGACGAAATGAAGACAGAAGAGAGTGAAAGATTATCTGTGGAATATTACTGCCTCAGCATTTGCCTAAGTGATCCAAGGAAACCACAGAAAAACTTGGACCAAGGCAGACGGACCCGGAATCGAACCGGCGTCCTCCCGAATGCTAAGCAATGGTCTAGACCTCTAGGCCATGCCGCTCGGTCTGTTACTATTATCTAAAAGTGTTTTTATATCCTAAAACTAAGTACACCTCGGTTACTACCCCCAAATTTCCCCTGGTCAACACCTACCCGAGCAATCCGTATGCAGGTATATTTATGCACCACCGATAATTTAGGGAAAACCCTAACTGCTTTATGCCATTATGTGTGTCTTATTACGAAGATATTTACGATAGCACTCTTCTTGGTATTAAGGGGTTAGTACCACAGGTATGAACAATAAAGTCTTAACACCATTAGTAACAGNATATGGGGAACTGTGCCTAATAACGCAAAAATAAATAACAAGATAATAAAAAGGAATAATTACTGAACCGACATTTATAAATATTGGTTTTTACCATTTGCTGGGGAGTTTGGCTCGCTTGACGAAAATTTTTTGTTGTTTCCGTCGGTGTACTGCTGTACCACATAGATCAATAATTTATCTCACAATATATAACCCTCGAAGGACAAGTGTATGTAGATTAAAAAGATTCGTACTGTATTAGACGTTTAATAATCCTACATAAACACTAATGAACTAAAACTAATACTTACTAATTGCTTAAAAAGATACTTGTTACCTGTTTGCCAGTCTGAATTGGTCTTCTGTTACTATTTTAAAAAAAAACTTTTGGGTGTTTCATTCCCAGCAGCCAGTAATGCTGGTGGGCGGGCAGTCCCTCCGAACTACACCGGAAGGTAGGGCGGAAGGCCCTCTTCAGTCTGCTTTCAGGAATCGTGGGAATGGGTGGGTGGTGGTTCGGGTGAGAAAGTCGAGACGGACGAAATGAAGACAGAAGAGAATGAAAGATTATCTGTGGAATATTACTGCCTCAGCATTTGCCTAAGTGATCCAAGGAAACCACAGAAAAACTTGGACCAAGGCAGACGGACCCGGAATCGAACCGGCGTCCTCCCGAATGCTAAGCAATGGTCTAGACCTCTAGGCCATGCCGCTCGGTCTGTTACTATTATCTAAAAGTGTTTTTATATCCTAAAACTAAGTACACCTCGGTTACTACCCCCAAATTTCCCCTGGTCAACACCTACCCGAGCAATCCGTATGCAGGTATATTTATGCACCACCGATAATTTAGGGAAAACCCTAACTGCTTTATGCCATTATGTGTGTCTTATTACGAAGATATTTACGATAGCACTCTTCTTGGTATTAAGGGGTTAGTACCACAGGTATGAACAATAAAGTCTTAACACCATTAGTAACAGGGTTATGCTAATTTGTAATCCATTCTGAAGAAATTGTGGACGAAACAGGAGTAGTAATGCAACAATTATCCTTTAAAATAAAATAATTCGAAGTATGTAATTCTGTCGAAACTGGCAGACGCGGATCGTGATTTCGATCTTTTTGGATCTCATCAGCGCGTCGCAGGCAGCTCCGACAGAACACAGACCAACTTTTACTTTTACTGCTGTCTTAACAGCGCGTTTTAGAAAATACCACAAATGGTGCGGTAAACGCCATCTGTAGTACGATTCTACATTTTAGAATTACGTATGCTCCAACAAGGTCCATTTAAATATATGGATATCTACTTGCTGAAACTTATCATACTACAGATGGCGTTTACCGCGCCATTTGTGGTATTTTCCAATTCAATTATTATGTGGGCACAATTTCAGGAGAAAATCTACCTTTGGTTAACCGATCAAAGACTTCGTTTATTTGTTTGAATGCATCACTAATCAAGCAGGTACCTAATAAATATTTAATGCATGAATCTGTAATTGCAGTAATGCAGTTAATTCTCGGAGAGTAAAATGTGATTCAAAAAAGTACAAGAACCGTTTGCGCCAAATGACAATGGTCGCCTAAAAAGTTCCCCGATAATTACTTTTACTTCTGTTGCCATTCCGGGTTTGTGTAGTTTGAATGCCATTTCTGTTTCTCTTAGTTATTAACGTCCGCCGTAATTTATTCTGTTGACTGTTAATCTGTATAAAGTGCGCTCCACTGCTGCTGCTACGGCTGCTATTACGTACTTTGAAATTAAGATGTATTCGGGCTCGACTAATGCGCTAAAAGCCTACTTCATTGTCTAAATACAATTTTGTCGTTTGCTAATTAACGTGAGTAAGATCAAAGAAGACGCTCGGATACTCTCCTCCTCTCTTGCGACCCACCACTGTCTCCTCTGCTATTTCCGCGCGCGCTCTAGCGCTACCGTTTCTATCACATCACCCGAACCTCCTCTTCTTCTTCTTCTTTGTCGATATTTCGCCAAAAGCTACGTATCGTCTCTCTGTTTATAGAATCTTCTCATTAAGCTCAATCAGGTAATGTAAATAATTATTTATCGACTCTCCGTCGAATTGGATGACAATTTTTTCAGTAGGAAATGTCGAAGATTTAAACCCGTTTCTGCAGGGCCCCAGCGAAGTATTCTGTGTTGGGGGCGGGGGGGGGGGGTACAACCGATTAACCAACTTTTATCCTTTAATTTTCTAATTAATGTTTTAGACACACACACACACACACACGCCAAAATATGCATTTATAAATAAAAAATAATTACCAAACATTAATATTAAATGAGTTTAATTTCATTCCACTACAGATTACCTCAAGGTCTCAACATTCTAATATTTGGCGTTTGGCATTTTGTTTTCTGCGTCTGCCTGGATACAAACCAGCCAAATTATCATTTTATTTTTGAGATTTACAAAACGTTTCCGGCCGAATTAACCACTGTAGTTAACAAAAACCTATTAAATCGGCTCATTGTCGCTGTTAAATTTCTTTTGATATGTAGCGACCAAAATCAATTAGAGCACCCTGTATATATAATGTCGTTGTGTAAATATGTAAATCTTTTGTATTATATTTCTTTCTGTGTAAATATTTCTCAACATTATCTTCTAAAGCTTTTGTATTCTATCCATCTGTTCCAATAACTTTTATTACTGTGCTTCCCTATAATCCCTATTAACATTTCAACTTCGCGTACTGCATGACGTCTGTACTTCACTGTCCTTCCTAATTGCTACTTTATGAGGGGTTTCTTCGGTGATTTGGGTTCAACAACTTAATTCTATATTTTCTATCTTCAGCATTTTTCAAATCACATTTTCTTACTATTGGTTCCCTTCTTTTATCTACAACCCTTAGCTCCACCTTCATAACTTTCCTAAATTATTCAAATTCTAAATTCTTCAGTTCTAAATCAACCTTCGTTCTACTCTTCTTAGTCTCTAACAGTTGTCAAATAAATATTAGTTTTACCAGATTTTATTATTATAATATTGATCACGCCACGATACTTTTTTTATATTTATCTCACCAAGATTTTAAGTCGTATCCATTTGAAAATATCTACGTTCTATCTAAAAAGACCATTTTCATAAATTTTAATTTGCAATTGTCAATTATTTCATTTAATACTGAACACATTGACTGTCTATAGTTGTATTCAATAGCAAAAATTTAATTTTGGTAACGATTCAAGTCCTACTTCTAAATCACCCTGCTTTTTTAAAGTTTCTTTTAAAACTAGAAAAATTACATTGGTTTTACATCTACATCATCATCATTTTCACATTTTCCTTCTAATCGCCAGTCTTTGGCTAATATGCTTCGGTATTACTTTTCTACTTTTTTCTGATACACAGTTTTCCCTTAAACTGATTTCATTCTTTAAATAATAAACGAAATTGCAACTATCGCTTTTTCTTGAGGGTGTGAAATACAAAAAAATTGCTTTTCATTATGAATATCGTCAAATTTGTTGTTTAAATTTTTCAGTTTAGCATAACTCACATCTGGTAATCAGAACCTTCTTTTCATTAAAATTGTATAAATTTATCATATTTATCTTACCGACAGTGTTTGTGGGATATTATTAGTTGCAATTAGAAAGAAAAGCAAACTTGAAAGTTTGACATCGAATACGTTCGAAATAAGTCCTCTAACTGTAATGTAATGTTAAGGGTTGGTTATTCTAAAAATTGAACAGGGTGCAATTGCTGACTTGTCTTACATATCGTGTATGTGCCAAAATATATGTACATTTTTGCATAATGTACTTATGAGTATTAAATGGAAAAAAACGAAATTTACACGAAACGTTTGCAGTTATTAACAGAAGAAACAAGACAACACTTTATAAAGAAAACTTACAGGACAAATCTATATTTGGCTACAGTTTTAATTCCCAGTGTTGTATCTGCAAAATAATACAAACTTTATAAATTTATTTTGAGGTAGCGTGTAGTGGGTGAAAAATTCAGAAATGAATTTTCAGAATAATATTTCATATTAAACTAACTCACTTCTAAAAAGATGTCTAAATTGTATGTATGTTTAATCACAGTATATTCAGTATATAGTTACATTAGTTCGACGGATTGTTAACCTTGTAGGTCGGGTGGTCGTGGTTGCTGTTGTCACCTCTCGTAGTTTAGTGATCAGAACATTGGTGCGTAAAGCCAAAGGTCCCGGGTTCGATTCCCGGCGGGGGTGTGATAACTGCAACAATTTTTCTCTCATTAATTTGAGGTAGCGTGTAGTGAGCAAAAAATTCAGAAATGAATTTTCGGAATAATATTTCATAACAATTTGAGGATTCGCCAAGGCGAGATGGTACAAATGATAGTTTGATAATAACATTTTGATATTGATTTTCCTATTCATTAGGTTTTCTATTATAGAATCCTATCGCAATAATAAGGAGTAAGTAAACAAGTAAGTAAGTAGACAGGCGAACGGAGACGAACAGGATTTCAAACATAGAAATAATAATTTAAAATCAGCTTTGTGTTTGCGAAAGGAGACGCGAACAAACGCTCTGAGGCTTTCCATTAACTTCTTTCAATTCCGAATTCAAATCCGGAGCCGTGCGCTGAAAAGCTTCCCGTAGCAGCATGCAATTTGTAGCTTTTATTTGAATTTCTTCTTTAAAGTTTGCTTGCTTTGCAACTATTTATGTACATTTTAATAACGTTATAAAAGAAAGAGCTCGCCTTTATGATTATTTTCCATTTTCATTATGACAAACAGCCGTCGTCGCAGTCGGCATTGGCGACGTCGTCAGCTGCTTTTCCACTTCGTTCTCTCTCTCTTATGTTCGCGAGCGCACTTTGCGCCAACTTTGATGAAAAGAAAAACATTACGATTTCAAGCATCGGATTTGCAATCAAGAATAACGTTATACATTTTCAGTCTCGTTGCTGTTTTTTTACTTTTACACGCTGGAATCTTTGAAATTATTTTGTGAAATGCATTAGAGAATTAAAGAGTATCACAATAATGTTGAAATGCTATTATAAGTACAGGTTAGATGAATTCGTGAGGCTAGTAGCTCAAAATTAATAAATAACCTCATATACTCATCCTCATAATTAGCAATACCGAATACAATTTGGGTTGTTTGGATTATGGAGAGTAAGATGAAAAATAGCGAATTCTTGGAAAAGGTATAGGTTTCGATAAGGTACATCAGTTAAAGGAAAAAATAGCAGTTTAAAAAATACTGCCATAAAGACGTTACTTGGACATTCAATTATGGGTACAGTTCCTTTTACTGTGTTAATAATCCAACCTAGTGAAAAGCAGTCAGACAATAATTAACTGATCGCGAAAATTAATAAAGGTAGAAATTTTGATTAAGGTAAAACATTAATCAAGTTAGAAAATTGAACAACATGTTAGATATGTGATTACGGCAGAAAATTGATCAAGTAAGGAAACTGATCAAGGTAAAAAATTGATTAAGTATTAAGGTAGAAAATTGGTCGAGGTAGAAAAATGATGATGGTAGAGGATTTATTAAGATATATTTGACCAAGATAGAAATTGATTGAGATAGAAAATTGATCGAGGTAGTAGATTGATCAAGTTAGAAAACTGATGGTAGAAAATTCATCTGGGATTAAAATAGAAAATTAATCGATGTAGAAAAATGATGGACATAGATCTATTAAGACATTTGATCAAGATAGAAAATTGGTCGAGGTAGTAGATTGATCAAGTTAGATAATTGATCGAGGCAGAAAATTAATGATACTAGAAATTTGATTCAGGTAGAAAATTGATCAAGTTAGAAAACTATTCAATGTAGAAAATTGATCCAGGATCAAGGTAGTAAATTAATCAATGTAGAAAAATGATGAAGGTAGAAAATCTATTAAGGTAGAAATTTGATCAAGATAGAAAATTGTTCGAGGTAGTAGATTGATCAAGTTAGATAATTGATCGAGGCAGAAAATTAATGATACTAGAAATTTGATTCAGGTAGAAAATTGATCAAGTTAGAAAACTATTCAATGTAGAAAATTGATCCAGGATCAAGGTAGTAAATTAATCAATGTAGAAAAATGATGAAGGTAGAAGATATATTAAGGTAGAAATTTGATCAAGATAGAAAATTGATCGAGGTGGTAGATTGATCAAGTTAGATAATTGATCGATGTAGAAAATTAATGAAGATAGAAATTCGATTAATGTTGATAATTGATCAAATCAGAAAACTGATCAAGTTAGAAAATTGATGAAGGGTCAAAATGGAAAATTGGAAGTAGGTAGAAAATTTATTAAGGTAGAAATTTAATCAGGACAGAAAATTAATTAAAGTGAAAAATTGTTCGAGTTCATGAAAGTACTGTATTTATTAAGGTAGAAATTTGGACAAGTTAGAAAGTTGATGAAGGTATAAATTTCTAAACCAGTTTGGTACTTGTATATTTATTAGAAATTATATAAAAATCCCGAGACATTTTAAATTGTAGATGATACCAAATTAGCTATGTATTTCAGTTGCTGCCAAATAGATGACTAGTCTAAGTTATTGTCTATTAAAAAAAAAGCGTGAACAACGGAGGATAGGTGAGAATGTGTAGAAAGAAGTAACAATCTAACGATGATAGCTGATTGAAAAGCATGTGAACATTCTAATGAAAGGAATGGCAGATCCAGATGTTCATACGGACCTTTTTTTTTCGTGTGTTAATCGGTAACCACTTATTGTAAAAGCGTGCATAATAGACCCGGCAGGCCACAACTTCTGGTGTTGTTCCTTTATTTGCAAGTCATGAAAATTAAAAGGAAGATACACATTATAGGTACAATCAATAACAAAAAAAGTATTGTTATGAGTCATACAAGCATACAATCCTTCACGAATAACCATACGACCATCGTCATTCCATGAAATAGAAGAATAAAATTTATTCACATTGATAACAATAAAAGACAAAGAAAATACCTTTGTTTGTGTATATGAATTGTACATATATATGTATATAACGTCGTAATTTTGGCTTATTTTAATTTTGTGATTGTGCTTGTCGGTAGGTATTCGTCTAATCTCCTTAAATAAAGACAGGCCGAAACGTGACGATTTGTTACGCCTCCCAGAGTGATTGAACTAACTGGTTCTTAAAAGCATTTTGCGTAACTGTACTTGAATTCGTTTGTTGTATGAAAAGGCACGTTCAAACACTCGCAGTTATATTCTTAGTTGTGTTTTCGAAGCATAATTTAAAAAAAGAAAATTAACTTGGTACTATTCCGTAATTAACAATAGCTTAAAATTCGGAAAGACAAAACCGATTAAGTCAGCCAGGCTGTTTTAAAAAATAATTTGGTTTTAACAAAATAGACAGTGCTTCCCAAACTATCGATCCATTCATAATGTCCGTAGCACTTACTACCCCTTGTCGAAAAGAAATCTCATATTAGGTATAATTTAATACCTAACAGTCAAAATAAGTACATCCATAACCAAGAATGAATAAAAATCAAAATCAAGCTACGAAAGGTC
Source organism: Agrilus planipennis (assembly GCF_000699045.2). Lineage (NCBI taxonomy): Eukaryota > Metazoa > Arthropoda > Insecta > Coleoptera > Buprestidae > Agrilus > Agrilus planipennis. The sequence continues at coordinate 1,104,806 of NW_020442462.1, read as the reverse complement.
CCAATCAATTTATAACAAACCAAAACAACAAACTTTCTAATTTCAGAGAGAACCAACAACACAATCTGATGCAGTTGGTAAGATTGCAACAATTTCTTTAAGATCTTTCTGCCAATTTTTTCCACAGAACCAGTGGCCTAGCGTGAATTTCTGTTACCCGAGGTGAAGTGAAGTATAAAATAATAAAGAAACATTTTTCAAGAAATCGCTAAAGGATCCGCTGGATTCTTTCGAAAATTTTGGTTCTAAGTTCCCGACGTGTCGATCAAATGTTTCAATGGACGTTAAGTCGTCAAAACCCATCTCTTTGAGGTGTATTCTTCCATAAGGACTTCCACTTACACCTGCTATATGTATTATTACATTCAAGTACATATATGTGTATCTAGATGTCATCATAATAAGGTAGTCAGTTTTAAGACTGGTTGGACACGTTCCTCCACTCTTTCCTATCTTGAGCTAATCTTCCCATTTCCTTAAAACTAGAACACCCACATCCTTAACTATCTGCGAATAGTCGTCTAAGCTTAGTCTACCTCTACCCCTCCTAACTTCCGTTTCTGCCACTAATATGTCTCTGACTAGACCTTCATGCCTGAAAAGGTGTCCTACCAACCTATCTCGCCTATTTCTTATTGACTTCCATAGAGTCCTCTGTTCTCCTATTCTTTCTAGTACCTCTGTAACACCACATTTCGAATGTTTCTTTTTCGTCGCGCCCACTGTCCATGTTTCGCACCCGCACAGCGCCGCGCTCCAAACTTACACCTGTAACAACCTTTCTTCTTTTTATTGAAGGAGACACTAATACCTTGCACTATCCTATGCTTTATATCCCTACTACTCCTTACGTCCTGAGTTATCTGACTTCCTAGGTATCTAAAATCAGCCACTTCTTCTAATTTTTCGTCTCCTATCTTTATATTCGTTCTTTCCTTACTTTTTCTTCCCTTGCATCCAGTATTTTTGTTTTACTTTTATTTATCTTCGTTCAGTACTGTATGTTGATGTATTGCATATTTTCAATTAATTTTTTCATATTAATTTTTCATCAATTCCATTTTTTTTTCAAGAAAACTACCTTCCCATACCTCCTTAGCGCCGTTCCCGCTGCAGGTACTCAAGTAATCTCGTAGCAGACTAATTGTTGCTGATGCACTATAATATTTTACCAAATTTTTGTCACCCCTACATACCTTGATTTCTTTACAATTCTACAATTGTTTTGGGGAAGAAATGGCAACTATTATTTATTAATAATTTATCCAAGTTAATTTTAGAAATGAATTCGTATGATGAAATATGTATCAACATAGCATCTACAAAATTGTTTAATTTATATTGCCAATAATAATTTCACATGTCGGTATTGAAAATCGGACCGAATAATTTCTCCCTAACTTCCTGTTATGTGTTTCCGTTGCATTCCCAAAATTACTTCCACAGTTCTGCATACGTACATGCCGAGCGAAAAGATCTTGTAGAGGTAATTTGGAATGACATGAAACTTCAAGTATGCGAGAGACGGACCTTATCATATTCATATGTAGTACATTTGAAAAACCTTGACTCTCACTGCTCCACTGTACAACCAGTGATGGAGTTTTGATAGATTATGGACCAAGATGGTAAATATTTTTAAACGGTAGAGATGCAGAAATCAATGAGTAAGGGGACTTCTCTTAAAGTTCAACCTAATTTGAAGGTTCATGTCATTCTAAATTACCTCTACACATTAAACAGAATATACTTAGGTACCTATTTTAGTTAGAAAAGAAAGGGCTCGCAATATTATTCAAATACTTAATGCTCACAATAACCAACTGATATATCAGTGCCATAAAAGGGTACCATACCCTAAGAACGATTAAGGACAACCTGTATCTGAATCTACTTTTACCTGCATACCATTATGTCCGATTCTAATACTTCTTAAACGCTCAATCATGAAAAGTATATTTCGTAAGGATTACCATATTCTTCTCGTCACGTCATCCTGGCAAACTGAAGAATGATCGAGTCGGCTAACCCCTGCAACATGCTACTGCGGTAACAACAATGACAGCGGTAGGCCGTGACTCGTCACAATCGCCAACAATAAGTTATTTTACGCGCGACGTTGTATACATACACATACATAGATAGATATTTCAGTAGGTATATACACGGTGATCACCTGTAATTAATGATCCGTCAGTGCGGAGCATTAAGGTGCATCCATCGGCTTTGTTTGCGATTCTTTTCACCAGTTTCCAACCAGCCGGTTCCAAGTGAAGACTAATGCTCTTTGTGCCCTAGCCGGTCGGTCCTTTTATTGAAAACGACTTCGGTTCCTTTCCAGAGCCTGCTTTGTCGCACTTCAGATCTTCTTCATTGTTTTTTTCATCGCGTTGGACTTGGTGAATGAACGATTTTCCTTTCACGCGCCTTTCATGGCAAAATCCTGCTTTCTAATTAAACTTTCTGCAAACAACCAGGTACTACTGGATAAAGGATTAGCTGATTAATGGAAAATCGTCCGTCCATTATCAGATAATTAATTCTTCTTTCGTTTTCCTTTCCGTTTTCTGACAAAACTCTACAAACAGTTTCGTTTAATTCAGCTTGTTCTCTGAAAGCGTATTATTCTTTTCTTTAACATTTACTGCAAATATTTTATTTTTAAAGATATGAACTGACAGCATTAATAGAATTACAAAATTATAAGCTTAAAGTATTCAAAGAAATTCAGACATTTTAGATCCTGAAGGATAATAGTAGTAATAACTGTCTTCAAACTATGCCACTGGTTTGAAACACTTTAATGGTTTAACGATGGGATAAATTTATAAAACCTGATTCCAAATTTCATTTGAGCTTGAAATTAAATAAAAATCCGTTATATATTTTATCCTTTTTTTGGCAGTCATTTACCTTTTCGTATTAAAAAGCCAAATGGAGTTATGTGAAATTGAATTCACTAAAATACTAAATTCCACACCAAAATAATTATAATCCTAAAATGCATTCCGGAACTTTGGATGATGCGTTGGGTATCGAAAGGTATTTTAGGTTTATAGGTGGTTTTTATGAGGAATTTTGGGTAGTTCTTCGAAAAAATTTTTTAGAAATGTCAATTGTACCAATCTATAAAACCGTGATATTTTATGAGTAGATTCTTGATTTTTATTGGAATTTAATAATTTAATTCGAGTCCGTAGCCCTTTCGAATGGAAATTATTTCCTTATAAAGTCGGCTTCTTTTCTTTTTGATACTTAAAAGGATTCTGGAAATTTAACGTAATTTGCATTTTGCAGAGATAATTAGAAAAAATTGTTAATAACTTAATACTTAAAAAAGGCAACTTGAAACACTTGGTAACCGACAGGATCGTTAATATAATTTTAATTTTACGATTAGTTTCGAAAGGTTCAAATGGAACCTTATTTTGTAGTCTGTCTGTCTTATTTTTATAACTTAAAAGATCTTTCTAAATGAAGTACAAACATACTAATCTTTTTTCTTCCAAAATTATTTCTTTGGTGAATAATGGCGTTCCACGCGAGTATCGTGAGACTTCTTACCATTACAATCAAAATACCATTGAAGTGACTGTAATCTTCTGGTTGTCACTAAACTGTTTTTCAGTGTAAATTTTTGACGTAACAGTTTGATGTGTTTAAGAAAAGGAAGCATAATTCTACCACACGTGAAATGCAATTACGTTTATTAGCAATAGTTCTTCTTTAAATGAAATCGCAATTACTTTTGCAGGCAAAATAGAACACTAAATAGTTACTAAATTCTCACAGCCACATTGGCAACAGTTTCGGTAGGTTAATCCCAACTTAATTGACCTAAATCATGCTTTAATTATTAGTCACGTCAAAACATCTTCCAATTTTTTTTGTTTTACCTTCTATTCATACAGTCTACATCGCATTTCCCCCCCCCCTCCTCCCAACTCATTAAATTGCCGACGCCTTTAGAAACTATAACTCCAAACACAACTTTCTCGAGGTACGCAATCTTCGGCGTGCAAATCCGACCTCTGAAGTTCCACATCTTCCCGAGTAGAATTTATTTTTGGGAACCGGTTGGGTCCCGATTGGATTTTCCCAAATACAAATGGGGTCTCAAATGGGATACCCAAACGGTTCCCTATTGGAAATGTAACGCTTTCCCCACCTGGGACCCTGTAGGGAAAGCCCTAATTGAAAAATTGAAATGAAACTCCAAATGAATTTTGTCTAACCTCAAATTTTCTTCTTAATGTATTAAAGATAACTCCCGATTTTTTTCACGAAATCTTCTGACACGTAAACGTGTTCACGACGTCTTTCTTGCGATGAATTTGTTGGCATAGTACTTACATATATAAATTGTTGAGAATATCGATGTTGATATACGAAAAAAAAAGGGTATGTCTAAACTGTTTTGTAAACTACTAGTAGTT
>NW_020442462.1:1099684-1100363 GCF_000699045.2 Agrilus planipennis | reverse complement strand
TGAAAGATTATCTGTGGAATATTACTGCCTCAGCATTTGCCTAAGTGATCCAAGGAAACCACAGAAAAACTTGGACCAAGGCAGACGGACCCGGAATCGAACCGGCGTCCTCCCGAATGCTAAGCAATGGTCTAGACCTCTAGGCCATGCCGCTCGGAAAAAATAAAGATATTACCGAACTGTTGTTTTTTTTTTTTGTTTTCGGGGAAGAGGGGAAATCTTTAAAAGACACCCTGGCGTCCGTACGACAGGGTAGTGTTGGATTCACTCTGAAGGAGCGCTTACCAACTAAAACCCCTCCACCTCAGGCCGTTCTAGGACCAGTGAAGTTGGTCCTCTTCAGCCATATGTGTAGTTTTGTTATCTGATTTGTGATTTTTTGTGAGTGCCGAACTGTTTTGTAAACTACTAGTATTTATACTGGTCACGAACGCACGCTACCCCCACTTGCTCTTCAAAATGTCCTCTTGGGTTACAATAAAATAAGTCTAAGATAAAGTTAGGGAAATCTCGATTGGGTCCCAATAAATGGCTAACTGTTACATGAAAGTATAAAAATAATTATTAATAGGATACAGTAAATAAAACAACTATTTATTATTTATACATTAAATTGGGCAAAGTTTGGGATTGCCCTAAAATACGCAGATCAAAATTCATTGGGTATAGGTGGAAAATG
>NW_020442462.1:1091268-1098305 GCF_000699045.2 Agrilus planipennis | reverse complement strand
CCCCCACTTGCTCTTCAAAATGTTTTCTTGGGTTACAATAAAATAAGTCTAAGATATAGTTAGGGAAATCCCAATTGGGTCCCAATGAATACTTTCCAATAAATGGTCAACTGTTACATGAAAGTATAAAAAATAATTATTAATAGGATAGAATAAATAAAATAACTATTTTATCATCATCATAAGGTCGTCAGTCCTAAGACTGGTTGGACACGTACCTCCACTCTTTCCTATCCTGAGCTAAACTAAACAATTAATAATTATTCTTCAATAAGATTGTAGTTGGGAAGTGCAGTTTGGGCAAAGTTGGGGATTGCCCTAAAATACGCAGATCAAAATTCATCGGGTATAGGTGGAAAATGCCCAATTTGGGCAAATCCAACAATCTCCAATAGGGACCCAATTGGAGTTAGGGAATTCCCAAAATAAATTGTACTCGGGTTATGGGCAATCATGAAAGAATGTTAATGCATAATGTCAAAGAAACTAACGTTATTGTTACCGTCTGTATTTTCAAGTTTTCTATTTCATCTATGCCTGTCATTTCCCTACTATGAATATACAGTAGCTTGCAGTGCAACTATTTGTAATATTGAAACAATTAGATACGGAAATCAAAAAGTCAATGTCTTCGTTTCGAGTTCGTCTGTGAGACAGCATCAGCAACATGGGCCTTAGTAACAGAAAGGTGTAAAGTAATTCCGCAGGCATTTACACCTGTCACATAACAAGCACTTTTGCAAATACGTATATGCAAAATCTTCAATTGAGTTTGTAAACATTTGCAGACGTGTCAAAAGGTTAAGTTAAGTAATAAGGAAATTCACACAGAAATCCTCTATGCAACTTAAATTATTGCCTGTGATACCTCAAGATTGGTGCTTTATCTTGCTTATCAAGTAAACACCAAAACCGCCTCATCCTCATCTTTTATAAGCACTGGATGTTAAAGTTAAGTTCAAATGCTGTCATAAAAATCGAATTATAATCCATTAGCATATGTAAAAGATGAATGAAAAAAGTATTTGTATTTATAGGAATATAAAATTGTAAAAGTATAAAACAATAAAAAACGGTACTCCGGTTTTATATATGTATATAAACAACAGAATGATATATTAAAACTTAAAGATTATAATCGAACCTTTTTATAGTGATATTACCGAATTCATCCGTGGTATTCAAGATAAAGAAACCTAAATAGTTACTAAATTCTCACAGCCACATTGGCAACAGTTTCGGTAGGTTAATCCCAACTTAATTGACCTAAATCATGCTTTAATTATTAGTCACGTCAAAACATCTTCCAATTTTTTTTGTTTTACCTTCTATTCATACAGTCTACATCGCATTTCCCCCCCCCCTCCTCCCAACTCATTAAATTGCCGACGCCTTTAGAAACTATAACTCCAAACACAACTTTCTCGAGGTACGCAATCTTCGGCGTGCAAATCCGACCTCTGAAGTTCCACATCTTCCCGAGTAGAATTTATTTTTGGGAACCGGTTGGGTCCCGATTGGATTTTCCCAAATACAAATGGGGTCTCAAATGGGATACCCAAACGGTTCCCTATTGGAAATGTAACGCTTTCCCCACCTGGGACCCTGTAGGGAAAGCCCTAATTGAAAAATTGAAATGAAACTCCAAATGAATTTTGTCTAACCTCAAATTTTCTTCTTAATGTATTAAAGATAACTNTTTAAATTCTCATATTTTTGCTGTCGAGCCTAACCTAATCTAAATTAATTAAATCGCAGATATCAAACGTCATAACACTGATTGGTAACTTTATTACAATTTGAAATTAATAGTATACAGTTCTTTTTGTATCTATTTAGTCTGTAATAATCCGTTGTTCAGTTTATCTCATAGATGTCGTAATCACCGGTACCGTTTTTACGTGAAAACACACATAAGTAGGTAAAAGCTGGCCTTGCATTTAATCATCGAGAACAAAGGCGTGGCAATCGCGAGTAAAGCCCTGAACGTTTGAACGCGTGCGAGTGTATCAGTCGTATTTTACAAACTTTAGTAGTTCGAGATGATTCCCATACAATTAGAAAATCGTAATCATCATTTGGTAAGTTTGACACATGCTTTGTTAATTGTTGCATACATATTTGTACATATATTATACATACATATGTGTATTAAATAGATCAGTCGCTATTGTAGTTCTGCCATTTTCTTGGCTGGTCAGAGTTGTTTACGTCGAATCGTGTTTGTTTTACCAGTTTTAACTGGATTAAAAAAGCAAGCTGCATTCTTTTACAGACAACGTAAGGACGAACAATAGGAATAATTTTACGAATGCCGTTTCAATGAACTATTGTTTATTATTGACATTTGATTCCTAATTAAGGTGTTAAATAATTAGATGTTTTTTGATTTAGCAACTTAATTATTCATTACACTCAAGTATGTAATTATAATCTGAAGTTCTTTTGACGATTCCACATCCAACATTTAAATACACAAAGTATAACTGAGTGCTGTGGAATAGTAACTAAATAAAAAAATACTCGAAGCTCAAAATTCCACGAAACGTTTACAAACTTAAATCACGTTTCGACATCCACAGGATTCTACACGTTTCGCAGAATTTTGTTTTTATTTTTAAGTGTTTATTTAATATTTACATCTGTCAGTATGTCATAACCCCTTGATTCACATGTAATTCTCCTGATTGAGGAAAAATTTGGTAGAGACCTATATTGATGATGCAACTTAGAAATCTTGAGATTTTTAAGAAAATGTTTTTCTGGACATCCTCCCATTGAATGTAAAACGTATTTTTGAGTCACCCTAATAAGTGCTTTTAGATGGGCTTCCTAATAAAATGCAGTAAAAATAGTTTTAGGGTCATTTCATTCCAACTACTAAGTCACGGGATACTTTTGCTACCAAAGCTATGACAAAAGCTACCCCCTTATTATCGTAACAACGCAAACAGTTCGAGTAAGTTCTAAACGTAACCTTTGATCAATGCTTTCAAATAAACTTATTATTATTAAAAAAGAAATAAATAATTAGAGTAGGTATGATTGCCCTGATTTGAAATATGCAAATGCATTTCGGGGTTTGATACATATACCCAGTTAAAGGTTTTGGCATTCTGAGCTCATAGAACAAAGTGCAGGACAATCGGTTGCATAGCTTATGCATGTACCATAAGAACACATGCATATCAATGAAATTTTTGCGAGAAAAAGTTGAAATTTTGAAGGCGAGCACCAATTTCTTGTTTATGAATATCCCTGTGTTCAGTTCTCAATTCGCCTGTTACTACTGTAAGATAACCTTATAAACTTTACTAAAAAGCATAGGAATTTTTACCGTGCTAGCAAAGTAATTTTTCCATCGGCAGTAAAAGGCATCCATCAGATTATGAGGCGACATGGTAATTTTTTATATAATTCTTCCCTCCGTGATGATACGATCGGGAGTGGTATCACATAAAAGACACCTCCCAGCATGTGTCTACAAGTTGAAATAAATTAAACACATTGAAAAACTTCATCGTGGCATTGTTCACGCAACTGAAAATGCAGTTAATGAGAAGATGAATAATTCGATTTTTGGACTCAATATTAGGTATTTAGTTTTTCTTTTCCAAGTTACTAGTCTAAGTAAATAAGGATATAATTTTAGTTTAAAACACAAAATTTATTAGTTTTTAATTTTTGGATTTTCTTTCATTTCGAACCATATGTTATTTTGGGAAATTCTTATCGGTATTCTTATTAACATACTTTGTTATCTNACACACATAACTAAACTTCAATATTATAGGCAAAATAACACCCATCTGGGTACATAATAGAAGTGTTTTATGGGTGAATAAAAATAACAATGAAACTCTACAAGAGCTTTACTAGTGGCTTGAAAGATCTAAATCATTACTTACATTAAATTTGAAATTACACCGCAAACCCCTTGGTGTAGTGATTCGAAATTTTGCAAAACCTTCTTTATGTATAACGTAGGCGAGCACTAAAAAAAGAATTGTTAAATTAAGCCTCAAAAAGGGGTGAAACGAGAGTTCAAACTTTGATATATTGATCATGGTATAAAAGGATGATTGCAAATTTCCATCTCTAGAGGTTCACAATATATTCGAATTCCATGCTAACCAAGTAGCGGATTACAGCTAGTATAAGAAGTAGGATAGTGATTTAGAGCGGGTTTTCCATTAAATGCGACCCTCACCAGCATTCCGAACCACATTGCCTTCCTATAAAAAAGTGGTTTAAACACTAAAACAATGAAATTTTAATTCTTTATTAGTGAATTTCAGTGAGAAGGTTGAATTGAAATAGTTGAAACGAGCCTATTATATTTACAAACACCAGAAGCCTGCAACTCCCTACTACTTCTTCCGTCAGCTACTTCTAATCTTTCGTCATTTATATTCGCTGATTCCCTATTTCTTCTTCCCTTGCATACCAGAATTTTTTTACTTTTATTTATTTTCATACAATATTCTTTTGTCAATACCACTTCCGTTTTATTTAACGCTATCTCTGACTTCTCCTTAGGTACTAGATGCTAATACACCTGTATCATCTGCAAATCTAAGCATACTAATCTTTTGCCCTGTATATCTATCCCTACAGTTGTACTGTATTTAATGATGTTGATCGCGNACACGTATTCATGCTTCTAATATGCCTTCAACTGTTTCTAACGCCTCCTGTGCTTTTGTTATCTAACATCAATTCTTAATTTATTGCAAAACAAATGCAGTGGAAATTGGTTAGAGTAATGTTGGTTATAGTGTCAACTCCGATGTAACGGCAGTTTTTAAAAATCATGCAAATTTACTATTCAAAGCATTATTAAAAATTTCGATAATAACAGCAATTAACCAGGATTTAACGTCATATTTTTATTGCTACAGATTCTTGAAACGATCGCATTATTGTCATGCTTTCGGAGTTCGGTAAAATAAAAAATTAGCGACCACCAACTTCCATTGTTGACATTTATTATAATTCCGAAATAATTCAGTTTGTTTTCTAAATTACTATGTAGCTATGTATATTGCTTATTTATTTAAATTCTCATATTTTTGCTGTCGAGCCTAACCTAATCTAAATTAATTAAATCGCAGATATCAAACGTCATAACACTGATTGGTAACTTTATTACAATTTGAAATTAATAGTATACAGTTCTTTTTGTATCTATTTAGTCTGTAATAATCCGTTGTTCAGTTTATCTCATAGATGTCGTAATCACCGGTACCGTTTTTACGTGAAAACACACATAAGTAGGTAAAAGCTGGCCTTGCATTTAATCATCGAGAACAAAGGCGTGGCAATCGCGAGTAAAGCCCTGAACGTTTGAACGCGTGCGAGTGTATCAGTCGTATTTTACAAACTTTAGTAGTTCGAGATGATTCCCATACAATTAGAAAATCGTAATCATCATTTGGTAAGTTTGACACATGCTTTGTTAATTGTTGCATACATATTTGTACATATATTATACATACATATGTGTATTAAATAGATCAGTCGCTATTGTAGTTCTGCCATTTTCTTGGCTGGTCAGAGTTGTTTACGTCGAATCGTGTTTGTTTTACCAGTTTTAACTGGATTAAAAAAGCAAGCTGCATTCTTTTACAGACAACGTAAGGACGAACAATAGGAATAATTTTACGAATGCCGTTTCAATGAACTATTGTTTATTATTGACATTTGATTCCTAATTAAGGTGTTAAATAATTAGATGTTTTTTGATTTAGCAACTTAATTATTCATTACACTCAAGCATGTAATTATAATCTGAAGTTCTTTTGACGATTCCACATCCAACATTTAAATACACAAAGTATAACTGAGTGCTGTGGAATAGTAACTAAATAAAAAAATACTCGAAGCTCAAAATTCCACGAAACGTTTACAAACTTAAATCACGTTTCGACATCCACAGGATTCTACACGTTTCGCAGAATTTTGTTTTTATTTTTAAGTGTTTATTTAATATTTACATCTGTCAGTATGTCATAACCCTTTGATTCACATGTAATTCTCCTGATTGAGGAAAAATTTGGTAGAGACCTATATTGATGATGCAACATAGAAATTTTGAGATTTTTAAGAAAATGTTTTTCTGGACATCCTCCCATTGAGTGTAAAACGTATTTTTGAGTCCCTAATAAGTCCTTTTAGATGGGCTTCCTAATAAAATGCAGTAAAAATAGTTTTAGGGTCATTTCATTCCAACTACTAAGTCACGGGATACTTTTGCTACCAAAGCTATGACAAAAGCTACCCCCTTATTATCGTAACAACGCAAACAGTTCGAGTAAGTTCTAAACGTAACCTTTGATCAATGCTTTCAAATAAACTTATTATTATTAAAAAAGAAATAAATAATTAGAGTAGGTATGATTGCCCTGATTTGAAATATGCAAATGCATTTCGGGGTTTGATATATATACCCAGTTAAAGGTTTTGACATTCTGAGCTCATAGAACAAAGTGCAGGAAAATCGGTTGCATAGCATGTACCATAAGAACACATGCATATCAATGAAATTTTTGCGAGAAAAAGTTGAAATTTTGAAGGCGAGCACCAATTTCTTGTTTATGAATATCCCTGTGTTCAGTTCTCAATTCGCCTGTTACTACTGTAAGATAACCTTATAAACTTTACTAAAAAGCATAGGAATTTTTACCGTGCTAGCAAAGTAATTTTTCCATCGGCAGTAAAAGGCATCCATCAGATTATGAGGCGACATGGTAATTTTTATATAATTCTTCCCTCCGTGATGATATGATCGGGAGTGGTATCACATAAAAGACACCTCCCAGCATGTGTCTACAAGTTGAAATAAATTAAACACATTGAAAAACTTCATCGTGGCATTGTTCACGCAACTGAAAATGCAGTTAAAGAGAAGATGAATAATTCGATTTTTGGACTCAATATTAGGTATTTAGTTTTTCCTTTCCAAGTTACTATTCTGAGTAAATAAGGATATAATTTTAGTTTAAAACACAAAATTTATTAGTTTTTAATTTTTGGAT
>NW_020442462.1:1088151-1090385 GCF_000699045.2 Agrilus planipennis | reverse complement strand
ATAGATCAAAATAATGTACTCACAGCTGCAGTTTTTATCTATTTCGGCAACTTAGAAAGTACTGCTCAATGATTTATAATGCCGCATTGTTGTCGTTAAATAGAGTGAGCGTGACGCTATATAGAGTGTAATATTGTATAGAAAACAATGTAAACCAACCAAAGTCAAGCAATTTCGATGTTTTATGGAGTTTGTAATTAAATCGAGTGATGTTATAAAGAGTTTACACTGTATTTTAAATTGTTCATTTCCAAATAATCCAGAAATTCAATCTTCGGCTCTGCTCTTTGGTGTCCCATTCATCAAAGAGAGCATTATTTTGGTGCATTTGGTACCGTTTGATGATGTGACATATGATTAGAACCCAATGAGTTGTTTGACACCATTTGTATGATGAATTTTAAAGTCTGAAGCCAGGCATTTGATTGTAACTGGCTTTCAAGTTAGTTAACTGTTGATAATAGTTCTTTGAGAATTTCAGTAATGAGGCGGTATTTCGTATGTAAATCTATATCTATAGGATTTCACCTAGTTTCCACTCGTATGTTACATAACATACGTTCCAGCGTATCTACCCGTTGTAATTCGGAAGATAATTTTTTTTTATCGACTTTGAACAATTAAATTACTATATCTATTTCGGTTACAGAAAAAATTAACTGCATCAGTTACTTTTCAAGCGGTTTTCTGATTATTATCCCCATGGAGTATTGTCATTGAGTTTTGCGTTGAATATTGCAAACAAGAGGAAAAAACTTTACGCATAAAAGCTTTGGAAACAAATTTACATCCAAAGGAGTATCACGACGTGTCTACCAGTTATCTAGCAACCGGTGAAAGAATGTCCTTATACGTATTTAGATTGGCGGCGGCGCGTCCGATCGGTGCGCCGCGCTAACACGCAAGACTCGTAGCAACAGCACAAAGGAGGCCGCGTCCGATTTTTCTTGTTTATTATAAAACATTGTTATAGAAGAGTCGAGATGGAATAGAATGGTCAATTTTTATTCCGTCCCGTACATTTGTAAGCGATTGCCGCAGCCACGGCGGTACCGCGGGACAAAAGCAATCGCTTTGTGTCGGTTTGTTCCCTCCGCGTCCTTCATCTTTTATTATTCTTCTTCTTTCTTTTTTCTTCATAAGCGCCGACTGCTTTTGACCCGTTGCGGGTATTTGTTCTTATTAAATAGTTACATTCCGTGTTTGAAGATTAACCCATTTTTATACAATTTATTGGTGGGGGGACGTACGTAATTGATGTGAAGATTATTTCTGTGTAAAAGGTGTCTGAGAATATTTCGGAATAAAACATTTAAATGAGGTATATAGGATAGCGCAAGGTTGAGTCGCCTTCAATAAAAAGAAGTCACTTCTATGCTCGCTAACGGTTAATTTAGAAATTCGAAAAAGATTGTTAAAGGTGTATGTTAGAAGCACGGCGTTGTACGGATGCGAAACATGGACGGTGGGCGCTGTGGTAAAGAAAAGATAAGAAGCATTCGATGTGGGATGTTCTGGTTTTAGGGAAATGCGAAGTTTAGCTCAGGAGAGGAAAGAGTGCGGGTGCGTGTCCAACAAGTCTTAGGACTGACGACCTTATGATGATGATGATGATGATGATGATGATAATGATGATGATGATGATGAGGCATATAGGTATTTAGGTATACGTATGAAAGGAAATGATGATGTCAAGTTGCCTTTAACATAAAGAAATTACTTTTCTCAATAATTTTGAACTGATGCTGTCCTAATTCTGACNGGAAAAGAAAAGGTTAGAAGCGTTCGAAATGTGGGGTTACAGGCGAATGATGAGGATACCGTGGATAGAGAAGGTTAGAAATGAAGAGGTATTAGAAAGAATAAGAGAACAGGGGAGATCGGTTGGTAGGACACCTTCTCAGGCAAGAAGGGCTAGTCAGAGACATATTAGAGGTAGAAAGGTAGACTTAGAATAGATTACTGTTCGCAAATAGTGAGGGATGTGGGATGTTCTGGTTTTAGGGAAATGCGAAGTTTAGCTCAGGAGAGGAAAGAGTGCGGGTGCTTGTCCAACAAGTCTTAGGACTGACGACCTTATGATGATGATGATAATGATGATGATGATGATGATGATGATGAGGCATATAGGTATTTAGGTATACGTATGAAAGGAAATGATGATGTCAAGTTGCCTTTAACAAAAAGAAATTATTTTGATGATGATGATGATGATGATGATGATGATGATGATG
>NW_020442462.1:1077347-1083751 GCF_000699045.2 Agrilus planipennis | reverse complement strand
TTTCCCTATACCTATACCTGGTGTCTTATAATTGTTTTACTTATTAAATATTATTATTGCTGGTATTTTTTTTCTGGTAAAATTAGGCGAATTTGCCGGGTACTCGGCGTCATTATCCGGTACTCGGCAGGATCCTAAAAAAAAAGTGCAGTACTATAAATTTGTAATATTACAACATTTTAAAAATCAAGTTTTTTAAAAGACCTATATTTGAAGGATGCAGCTCCTGAAGATAGGGCATTTAGCCCGAAATGCGTCGCCAAAACCATTTACAGAAATCACAGATGGAACATTAATTAATACACTTAATTTATTTATGGTATAAGAACCTCCTGGTGGGCGAGAGCCGACTTGTTTTTTCGTTTATTTCACAAAAGATTTATCTATTTTATAGCATTATTGCGTGGCAAAGAGAGCTCTCTGACTTAATGTAATGGTAATGATAATGGATATTATTTAGTTCCTTATTAGGAATATAGCGACAGTTGTTTCTCCCATGTGGTATTGTTCATCTATCTAAGTGTTTTTCGTTTCAAATAAGCCGGCCGTTCAACTTTTTTAAGTAATACTCATCACTGTTGTTAGAGTCATTGAAGAAAGGATTATTTATTAGTAAAACAATCGAGAATAGGAAGCTTTAAAAGCCTTCCTATTATTTTTCTCGAGATAGAAATCGAAAGCTGGGATTATTTAGGTTTTTTTAATTGCCCGAAAATGGCTCTAAATGGAATCCCATGTCGATAAATGCGCCTAATATATGGTACGTTTAACGTAATAAATGCCTCATCCTGGAGAAATCAGTAAGTTAACTAACCAATTTACATTTTAGAGAATGATTTCGGATCCGGTCGAACGCCTTACCATTCTCATGTTTGTTGTTGTACGTGCGGTGACGGGGTACCCCGAAGACCCGGTCTTTATCGGAGCTGATGTTGAAAAATTATGTACATAGATTAATTTCATTCAGATAGACCAAGTGCAGCCGCTTTAATAAGCAACAGCTTACCGGGATATATCAAGATATCATCCGTAATTAAAAGAATGTCAAGTCCAATTATCTAAATGGACATTGGATATTCTTTCTATACTTATATATAAATTGTGTACATATATTTTAATTGGTTTTAACATACTTTCTACTTCTTTTGGGTTGTTGTTTTTGTTTTGACAGAGACACATGTTATAATGATATGCCTTATTTCAAAAGTTTTAGTTAGTACAGTTTAAATCACTTAAATTTTATATAATAAAATGGCAGTGAGGGGTTTAGGTTGAACTGTACTATATATATAATACCACAATAAAAAATTTTACGTTCCTGGTAAAATTTTCCAAGATTTTCGCGAGTTTCCCATAAATTTTAATTTTGAAAAATGTGCAGATGATATATATATTAAAGAAAGGGCTGTAAAAAAAAAAAGATTATGAGAGTTGAGGAAAAGAAAGGAAGAAGGGGAAGGGAAAAAACAAAATGGTATGGAAGGGAGCAGAGAAAGTTTGGAATTATACGTATTTAAGATACATACAAATATAGAGCGCCAGATTACATAATAAAAAGGGAGTCTAAATATGGGAAGATATGGGTTGAGGCAATAAAAAGGATAATAAAGTATGAGGTGAGGTTTGAAATGCTGAATGAAGAGGATGTCAGGAAGGAATTATGAAGGAAAAAGGTATTGGAAATAGGACCAAAAGGAGATATGAGAGACAAAGGGAGAGGTTTTGAATCTGGAGTAAATGAAAGAGTGGGTTAAGGAAGGATTCCATATAGGAGAATTCATAAAAGGAACAAATTCAGAAAAATAATAAGGGGAGATGATCTAAGAAAAGGAAGTCAAGATGTGTGATGGGACTGAGGGAGATTTTGTAGAGGTACCTACTGTTTTTATATTTAGAAGGAGGAAGGGATAGAATTGTGCTAGCAAAATTTGGGACAAAAAATAAATGTAGGGTGGTAGTGTAATGATAGTAGAACTTGGGAAGAATGTTAAAAATTGGTGAATGTGGATGGAGGTGGAGTAAGCCGATTGAAGGGAATTATAGGGAGTGGGGGGATGTTTTTGTTTTCAGAACAGTGAATGAAGTATGACAAAGTAGGTAGTGGTGAAGGCGCGAATAGATAGGTTAATATAAGTAAGACAATAAAAAGTTTTTGTAGAAAGTAATTTTATGTTGTAATAAATTTTAATAACACAATTTTACGGAATTAAATAAGTAGGTTGTCTCTTTTGTAGATGTAAATCTACAAATGTCAAGTTTAATTCCATATGGAAACAATACATATTATAAGTTGAACCCTTTTGCGGTTTGAATGCTGACGCAGCATACTATACCTACATATGGTAACATATTGTGTTTATGTTTTTATTGACATCTTGTGAATTTAGTTATCCAATGAATGCTTTATTTATTAAGAAGGAATTTAAAGCACTACAAACAGTTTATGTCATGTACATTTATGTACGATATAGTCGTACGCTGCTATGAGGAAATTGCAATTAAACGTCCTCAAGTTTTTAATTATTAGAAAACTATTAACATAAATTTAATGAGGCGATCATAATTTTAGATCGCTATATTTGGCTGCTACTTATCGTAAAACTGGCAACTGGCTGATATTCTCGTAATGTTGTAAACTGTTCGTTTGGAAAACTGCAGACAGAAATAAACTATTAATATTATTATTATTATCTCTTTGAAATAAGTATATAGACAAGATATACATATTAGGGTTAGTTTAGGATAGGTTACCACCCTCAGTTTTTTTAACTACTTTACCCATATTACATGCACTAGCTTATATTATCGTGGCCGCACAGCTATTTTATATTTCAAACTCCTTTTACCTATGCTGACATCATAAAGAGGAGAAGTTTATAAGTTTATTTATTGGTGATAATCTCAGAAGCTACTGAATCGACTTGAAAAGTTTTTTGCTGTTTGATGTAGGCTACTAATTACAACTAATTATAAAATAAATATTAAAGTAAAAGCCTTAACAGATAGTCGTTACTGCAACATTGCGACCGTCAAGTCCCCTGCTAACTTCGTTCTCTATACTATACCACCAGCCTATATCCTCAAACGTTCTTCGTTGAATGAGGAAGTAGAGTGTATTTTCTGCATCATTCGACTGCCGCGTTACAAAAGCAGGAGCGTTTTGATGCTGTCTAAATGTTTGGTAAATCACGATGTGAACTATTTATTGTACATATGGGCTAATCGAAGGCGGCTGTTAATTCTAAGGATGATTACTAACACATACAAAATCAAAGAACTAGTAGTTAAGGTGTCGGGGTCCTCAATCATTTTCAGCACTCTTGATGAAAAGAAAAAAAACTAACGATAATCAACTTTATCAATTTTTTTCAACCAAAAACCGAGCGGCATGACCAAGAGGTCTAGACCATTGCTTAGCATTCGGGAGGACCCCGGTTCGATTCCGGGTCCGTCTGTCTTGGTCCAAGTTTTTCTGTGGTTTCCTTGGATCACTTACGCAAATGCTGAGGCAATAACATTCCATAGATAATCTTTCACTCTCTTCTGCCTTCATTTCGTCAGTCTCATCTTTCTCACTCGAACCACCACCACTCACCCATTCCCACCATTCCTGAAAGCAGGCTGAAGAGGGCCTTCCGCCCTACTTTCCGACATAGTCCGGAGGGACTGCGCGCCCACCAGCATTACTGGCTGGTGGGAATGAAACACCCAAAAGTTAAAAGAGTATCAACAAAATCTACCTTACAAAAGCTTTATATCCAAGGCGAAACGTCAGTGGTTACTTTTACAATAAAAAAAAATTTTACCCCATCTGGCTTTGATTCTACATTTCGATATCTACTTATATTTCAAACAGATTATAACAAATTTGATGAAAAGGTGATCTTTTCGTATTTCTTTTTAGCTGGTTGCCTATTAGTCAGCTAGTTGCACGAACATATCACCGCGGTCTCATAACTAAGTATTTCATATTCCTAACTCCATTTCACAACCGGTCGATTTATAGCTTAATAGGCTGTTAGCACGGCCAGACCGTCAGTACGAACTAGTGCGTTTATATAATTATTAAACGTACCATTAACAGTTTTTTTTTTGAGTTGGTGCTTTGGATATTCGTGCAGTAGCGGTCTCTATATGATGGCCGCATACGCGTTCCGATGCGATGATGTTCTGGTAGTAGTAATTGACAGGTAATATCGGAGGAAGCGCGTGAATAGAAAAAAGAACAACAACGAAATATGCACATGCACTTTTCTATAGGAAGTTTCAGTCAAGCTCGCAGCAGTCGTTTCGATTAATAGGCTTTTGACACGTTGACATGGGAATGGCTCCTCTTACCCGCTTCTGCTGACGTACTTGCGGTAGTCTTTGCTCTTATTCCAGACAAGTGATATATAATCACGTTAGGTATATATTTACTTTAAGCACCCACTTATGTTATTTGTCCGTCTACTGTAAGTGCTACATTTAACACGACGTTATTCTTTTATAGTTTTGTTTTCCTTTTTTGCATATGAACGAGAAAGTAAAACGGATTCTCTGTAAAGGTACTTGATTTTTGTTATTTTTAGGGTTCCGTACCGTTCCGTGAAAATATCAAACTCAAAGTTAATTAACGTAATCAAAACATACGGCTGTTTAGGGTATTAGGGTAGGTATTTCTTCTTGACCTAGAATCGTGAATCCCACCAACGCTCTTCCTTCACTGCCTTGTGTCTTAAGGCATTTTCCTTTTCTAATTTTTTTTCGGTCTCAATCGTGGTGCTCTTCCATATTTGGTGTAGGGTGCTTGGTCGATTTTACTATTAGCTTCCTGTTTCTAATTTCTAATAGTTATTGTTATAAAATTATAAAAGGGAACTGTAAAAAATACAAAAATTGAAAAGTGAACATAAGACAGAGGTATTGTAAAATTTGTGTATCGTCGCTGGTGTATCGTTAATTTACGAATGGAAGATTACCAAAATAATTTTTGTTAGCGAAAAATCCTAATTTACAGAGTCCTCCGTTCTCCTATTGATTCTAATACCTATTTATTTCTAACCTTCTCTATCCACGGTGTCCTCATCATTCGCCTGTAACGCCACATTTCGAACCCTTCNCAATGTAAACCAACCAAAGTCAAGCAATTTCGATGTTTAAGGAGTTTGTCATTAAATCGAGTGACGTTATAAAGAGTTTACACTGTATTTTAAATTGTTCATTTCCAAAGAATCCAGAAATTCAATCTTCGGTTCTGCTCTTTGGTGTCCCATTCATCAAAGAGAGCATTATTTTGGTGCATTTTGATGATGTGACATATGATTAGAACCCAATGAGTTGTTTGACACCATTTGTATGATGAATTTTAAAGTCTGAAGCCAGGCATTTGATTGTAACTGGCTTTCAAGTTAGTTAACTGTTGATAATAGTTCTTTGAGAATTTCAGATGATGCCTATAGTTTTCAGCGTAATGAGGCGGTATTGCGTATGTAAATCTATATCTATAGGATTTCACCTAGTTTCCACAGATATCTAGATAGATACGTATGCATGTGTTCAAAATACAGACGCACATATTGTGCGTTCATAATACGGCACTCCTTCAGTTCCGTGAGATTTTCGTTTTACGACCGTACTCACTTATAACCTCTGATACATACTACGCATTAGAGATATAAATTGACCATTAGAAACAAAGCTTTCTCTTCGCATTATCAGTTGAAAAGTACGTAAATTACGACGGCCTTTACGGCCATAACAACAACGGCAATAGCGGAAACAAGGCAAGAGCCAGAGGCGTCCACTTCACTTAACTATGCTCGTGCATTGTGTCGTACATGAACACACATAACTAAACTTCAATATTATAGGCAAAATAACACCCATCTGGGTACATAATAAAAGTGTTTTATGGGTGAATAAAAATAACAATGAAACTCTACAAGAGCTTTACTAGTGGCTTGAAAGATCTAAATCATTACTTACATTAAATTTGAAATTAGAAAATCTATTAAAAATTGAGAAACAGCAGATTGTGGTGTTTAAATGTACTGTAGGTAAACGTAATTGTTATATATCAAAGCACACCGCAAACCCCTTGGTGTAGTGATTCGAAATTTTGCAAAACCTTCTTTATGTATAACGTAGGCGAGCACTAAAAAAAGAATTGTTAAATTAAGCCTCAAAAAGGGGTGAAACGAGAGTTCAAACTTTGATATATTGATCATGGTATAAAAGGATGATTGCAAATTTCCATCTCTAGAGGTTCACAATATACGAGGGTGGATTGATAAGTTTCCGGCCTAACCAAGAGATGACGCCACTAGGCCTACCTTGAGGTGACATTCTATAGTACCATCCTTGGATAGCTTGTAGCTATAGTTTCAGCCCGATCTCCTTGCTAGTGTAGGTTTGACAGCACG
>NW_020442462.1:1072199-1076497 GCF_000699045.2 Agrilus planipennis | reverse complement strand
GCTACTAATTACAACTAATTATAAAATAAATATTAAAGTAAAAGCCTTAACAGATAGTCGTTACTGCAACATTGCGACCGTCAAGTCCCCTGCTAACTTCGTTCTCTATACTATACCACCAGCCTATATCCTCAAACGTTCTTCGTTGAATGAGGAAGTAGAGTGTATTTTCTGCATCATTCGACTGCCGCGTTACAAAAGCAGGAGCGTTTTGATGCTGTCTAAATGTTTGGTAAATCACGATGTGAACTATTTATTGTACATATGGGCTAATCGAAGGCGGCTGTTAATTCTAAGGATGATTACTAACACATACAAAATCAAAGAACTAGTAGTTAAGGTGTCGGGGTCCTCAATCATTTTCAGCACTCTTGATGAAAAGAAAAAAAACTAACGATAATCAACTTTATCAATTTTTTTCAACCAAAAACCGAGCGGCATGGCCTAGAGGTCTAGACCATTGCTTAGCATTCGGGAGGACCCCGGTTCGATTCCGGGTCCGTCTGTCTTGGTCCAAGTTTTTCTGTGGTTTCCTTGGATCACTTACGCAAATGCTGAGGCAATAACATTCCATAGATAATCTTTCACTCTCTTCTGCCTTCATTTCGTCAGTCTCATCTTTCTCACTCGAACCACCACCACTCACCCATTCCCACCATTCCTGAAAGCAGGCTGAAGAGGGCCTTCCGCCCTACTTTCCGACATAGTCCGGAGGGACTGCGCGCCCACCAGCATTACTGGCTGGTGGGAATGAAACACCCAAAAGTTAAAAGAGTATCAACAAAATCTACCTTACAAAAGCTTTATATCCAAGGCGAAACGTCAGTGGTTACTTTTACAATAAAAAAAAATTTTACCCCATCTGGCTTTGATTCTACATTTCGATATCTACTTATATTTCAAACAGATTATAACAAATTTGATGAAAAGGTGATCTTTTCGTATTTCTTTTTAGCTGGTTGCCTATTAGTCAGCTAGTTGCACGAACATATCACCGCGGTCTCATAACTAAGTATTTCATATTCCTAACTCCATTTCACAACCGGTCGATTTATAGCTTAATAGGCTGTTAGCACGGCCAGACCGTCAGTACGAACTAGTGCGTTTATATAATTATTAAACGTACCATTAACAGTTTTTTTTTTGAGTTGGTGCTTTGGATATTCGTGCAGTAGCGGTCTCTATATGATGGCCGCATACGCGTTCCGATGCGATGATGTTCTGGTAGTAGTAATTGACAGGTAATATCGGAGGAAGCGCGTGAATAGAAAAAAGAACAACAACGAAATATGCACATGCACTTTTCTATAGGAAGTTTCAGTCAAGCTCGCAGCAGTCGTTTCGATTAATAGGCTTTTGACACGTTGACATGGGAATGGCTCCTCTTACCCGCTTCTGCTGACGTACTTGCGGTAGTCTTTGCTCTTATTCCAGACAAGTGATATATAATCACGTTAGGTATATATTTACTTTAAGCACCCACTTATGTTATTTGTCCGTCTACTGTAAGTGCTACATTTAACACGACGTTATTCTTTTATAGTTTTGTTTTCCTTTTTTGCATATGAACGAGAAAGTAAAACGGATTCTCTGTAAAGGTACTTGATTTTTGTTATTTTTAGGGTTCCGTACCGTTCCGTGAAAATATCAAACTCAAAGTTAATTAACGTAATCAAAACATACGGCTGTTTAGGGTATTAGGGTAGGTATTTCTTCTTGACCTAGAATCGTGAATCCCACCAACGCTCTTCCTTCACTGCCTTGTGTCTTAAGGCATTTTCCTTTTCTAATTTTTTTTCGGTCTCAATCGTGGTGCTCTTCCATATTTGGTGTAGGGTGCTTGGTCGATTTTACTATTAGCTTCCTGTTTCTAATTTCTAATAGTTATTGTTATAAAATTATAAAAGGGAACTGTAAAAAATACAAAAATTGAAAAGTGAACATAAGACAGAGGTATTGTAAAATTTGTGTATCGTCGCTGGTGTATCGTTAATTTACGAATGGAAGATTACCAAAATAATTTTTGTTAGCGAAAAATCCTAATTTACAGAGTCCTCCGTTCTCCTATTGATTCTAATACCTATTTATTTCTAACCTTCTCTATCCACGGTGTCCTCATCATTCGCCTGTAACGCCACATTTCGAACCCTTCCAACCCGTACGCGCTGCGCTCCAAACATAAACTTTTAACAATCTTTTTCGAATTTCTAAATTAATCGTTTGCAAGCATAGAAGTGAATTCTTTTTATTGAAGGTGACTCAACTCTGCACTATATCCCCAAAAAAAATTAAAATTTATAATAAGTAAAAATAAACAAATAAATAAATCTTAAGACTATAGAAATTGTTTGGAGTGTTCACCCCAGGCCAGAATGCAAGCTTCATAATGACGAACTAAATATTCCGTCACTAGACGAATTTCTTATCTGGTTAGGTACATCCTGAATTCTTTCAAGTAACACTAAGGAGTTAGTGACTCCAGTATTAGAGAAAAACTGCTTCATGTGCCTCCAAAGGTAAAAATCCAAAGGATTCAGATCTGAGGAACGCGGTGACTATGCTATTGAATCCTTTTGACTTATGTATTTGTTCAGGAAATGATCATTTAACTAAACCAATTAATTTTTTAAATTTCTTGTAATTTCTAAACAAAAACGAAATTGAAATTAGCTCAGCTATCATCTACCAAAATTTTAACATGGAGAGCACGTTGCATTTGATTAAATCGTCAACAACCAAATCATTACCTGCGTTAGAGCCAACATTAACAGGCATAATAGTAGTTACACTCCTAAGTAAGCTTTGATCTCCTAATTAGCAATGTTGGATAACATGGACGCTCCCATCTGTTTTTATTTTTATTTATACACAGCGCATAAGTAAACAAACAACAACAACAACTAACAATCAGCTGCCACCTTGATTAAGACCCGAATGTGTATGTATATGTATGTGAATTTATAAACCGGAACCTTTTTGAATCGATGATTCTAAATTGCAATTAGTGGACATTGACCCAACTGAGACTGAGACTTGAACCAGTGCCGTCCTTCTGATTGTAATTATTATACATCGCGAAATTAAACATCTACTCATACGTATATCCCTAGACAAAAAATTTCAGTCTCTCAGTCTTTCAGCGTATCTGAGAGCGTCTCTCACAGTCTTTCACAGTCTCTCAGTTATTGTCAAGGTATTTTTATGGATCTCTCACAGTCTCTGTATGAGAGACTCGAACGATAAAATTGTTCATTCAGAGATTCGAGTCTCTCACAGAAGGACTGAATGAATAAAACTGAAAAATTGAGAGACTCGAGTCTCTCGTAGAAAGACTGGGATCTCTGAAATATGTTGAACTTTTGAAAATTTTAACCATGTCTATCGAGACACCACTTATTGAGAGATTCGAGTCTCTCGTTCAGAGATTCGAGTCTCTGGTTTAGAGACTCGATACGAAATGAGGAACTCTCTATGAGCAACTCGAGTCTCTCGTTCAGAGACGCTAAACAGTTTTTTTTTTACGGTCTCTCGACAGTCTCTCTCAGCTACACCAGAGAGACTCAATGAGAGACGGAGACTCGAGTCTCGCTTTCAGAGACTCTGAGAGACTGAACATATTTATCTCGGGATGTGTACTATATACAGTGTAACAGAATCGGACTATTACAATTGAGAGGAGAAGGTAATTCCATTAAATAATTCATGCATTATTTATAAATAATAATTGATGTAAATGTTAACTGCGAAAAGACGAATGTGTATGTCTGTCCCTTTCTCTTTCTGCTTGTGTACTTGTTCGCTTAATAAGCTGCAAGTTCAGGATACCATTTCGGGAAGGTGTCGCTTTTTGTCTTCTCACGGAGGCACGGTCGCTTCACTAACGATAAAGCTGTGACAGGAAGTCGACCGATAGTTTTTTCGTAGTCGGTAATTATTTGTTATGCGATTTATGTAAATTACATTGAAACATGTGCACAACATATTTACTCAGTGGCGTAGGGGATGAGCAATGCTAGTCTTAGTACAATTAATAAAACCAAGACCATGATTAAGATATCGTTTAGATTAAATAAGAGCTAGTCAATGGTCAAGAATATCGATTAATTGATGTTAAGAAAAAATTTGTTTCTTAACTCTTTTATGGTACAATACTTAATATTTTTTATATTTTGTACTCCATTCTTTGTTACATTAAATAAAAAAGTACCCGTTATAGCAAAACACAAGACCACATTTAACCAAGGTTTATATATGTATATATACGAATCAATCAAAAATAATAAATAAATATATAAATA
>NW_020442462.1:1067198-1068454 GCF_000699045.2 Agrilus planipennis | reverse complement strand
AGGAGGTAAATGGAAATGTATTATTGTATAGCAGCTGTCCACGCGGACGCATCGCTCACTCAAGTAGGAGAGAGACAGATGTCGAACGCTGCTGAACGCGGAGACCGATTGTGCCTCTTTGTCGCTCGTTCCGCGCTCTCGCTTGCACTTCAAGCCTTAAATGGAACGCCTCAGAGCGAGGTAACGCCGCATGAGTCATGTTTTTTCGTGTGTGCAGCCGGCTCCATCGAATTATAAGACGTTGTCACGTCAAAAACATTCATTTTTGTTTCCTAACGCCATTATTGAGTCATAAAAGTGTCGCATAATCAATATTCGAGTTTCTGAAAATAATTAAAATAAATGTCCAGGCTAATTAATACGTTGACGTTGTTACAATTATTAATGTGGACTGCGATATTAAAACGGAAGAACAAAACAATGAAGAAACGGACGAGGTATCTGACACAAAATTGTTTTTTTCGCAAACCAGTTTATGTAGGATCGGCGTGAAAACGCAATAAACAGTCGCATTGTGAAAATTATGGCATTTCCTAAATCAGCATCATAACATGGCACGCAAATTCCCTTCCAGCACGTTATTATGATGCCTTCTTGGTTTTCAAGACAAAACAAGACAAGGTTGGTACTTCATAACTCTTGCGGCAGCTCTTGTTGTAATCGAAGCGAACAAAACGTAGCATAGAGTTTATAGACCTCTATCGATTAGGTTTAATTATAGAAATGGCATGAATATAGTCACAATAGTTAGTCGTAAAGATTGTACCGTCTTAATCGCTTTATCATTATGAAATTATAGATAATAGGGTTTAGAATAGAGTTGCAATTCAAACACGCCTTACACATTTGTTTTTCAGCTTCAGTTTTATCTGTATACTTATGCTAGCGTCCATTGTTGGTCCTTCTAAATTTCTTCATTATTATTGTGTTATTCTCTCGATCCATTACCGGGACCATTCGCCAATGGATTGCAGTCGATTGCTAGTTGGTACCTTTTTAGTAACAAATCATAACTTCGCGTAATAGAACTTTTTATCAGTATCGACGGATCTCTCGATCGGTAGAAAAGGAGTAAGTAAAAGAAGAGCTTGAAGAGAAAATATAGGAGGCTGTGCTGCACACACTCCCCGTTAATGCATCTGTCAGTGGTGGCGGTTGTTATTTCTTTTTATAACCTCGTTAATTGCTTTCCATTCATTTGCGCTTTGTTCGTAAAATAGCGATCATACGTTCTGTACTTATTACACATATATATA
>NW_020442462.1:1015383-1065040 GCF_000699045.2 Agrilus planipennis | reverse complement strand
AGGCCGATTGTGCCTCTTTGTCGCTCGTTCCGCGCTCTCGCTTGCACTTCAAGCCTTAAATGGAACGCCTCAGAGCGAGGTAACGCCGCATGAGTCATGTTTTTTCGTGTGTGCAGCCGGCTCCATCGAATTATAAGACGTTGTCACGTCAAAAACATTCATTTTTGTTTCCTAACGCCATTATTGAGTCATAAAAGTGTCGCATAATCAATATTCGAGTTTCTGAAAATAATTAAAATAAATGTCCAGGCTAATTAATACGTTGACGTTGTTACAATTATTAATGTGGACTGCGATATTAAAACGGAAGAACAAAACAATGAAGAAACGGACGAGGTATCTGACACAAAATTGTTTTTTTCGCAAACCAGTTTATGTAGGATCGGCGTGAAAACGCAATAAACAGTGGCATTGTGAAAATTATGGCATTTCCTAAATCAGCATCATAACATGGCACGCAAATTCCCTTCCAGCACGTTATTAAGTTGCCTAATTAAATGCGACAGTTGGATTTTACTTGCAAATTGTGAATGAGATACTAACGTACGTATATACCTGTACGTATGTGCGTGAGCTCGAGTATATGTATGTAGGATTCGTTAGCGAAGTAAGACAAGGAGCCATTTAAACGCATAAAAAAGGCTAAGTGAGCTGTCGAGGTATTCTAATTTACTCGCTGGTAGCTTTGTGTTGTGAGAGAGATAAGCGTAAAACAATCCGCTACTATTGCGTATCGTTAAGAACGGCTTGTGTATAAGACGGTATCGCGAAATTCGACATGGAGCGATAGGGCACTACATCTAAATCACCATTATCGGGGCTGCACTGCACTTCGCCAAGCCACTGTACCTTGCATCTGTTTCAAACCACTTTCATGTCGTTTTTTCTTTTTGTTTTCTATTTCTTATCTTTTCTTTTTCTTTTTCTCATCACAAATCACCTGGAGTGCAGGTATTTTAAGAGATTTTTCATTTTCGGGCAATTTTTTCATGTTCGAATAGACTTTATAAGCTGTACAATTTAGTGCATTCAAATTTTCGTAAAATAATTGGGTAAATCCAAAAAAGTAAAGGTTGGATTTTTGATAGTTTCAGTATCCCGAGATAAAAATGTTCAGTCTCTTAGAGTCTCTGAAAGCGAGACTCGAGTCTCCGTCTCTCATCGAGTCTCTCTGGTGTTACTGAGAGATACTGTCGAGAGACTGTCAAAAAAACTGTTTAGCGTCTCTGAACGAGGGACTCGAGTCGCTCATAGAGAGATACTCATTTCGTATCCACAGTCTCTAAACAGGAGACTCGAATCTCTGAACAAGAGACTCGAATCTCTGATCGAGAAACTCGAATCTCTCAATAAGTGGTGTCTCGATAGACATGGTTAAAATTTTCTAACTTCAACATATTTCAGAGATCCCAGTCTTTCTACGAGAGACTCGACTCTCTCAATTTTTCAGATTTACTCATTCAATCTCCCTCTGACAGACTCGAATCTCTGAATTAACAATTTTATCGTTCGAGTCTCTCATACAGAGACTGTGAGAGATCCATGAAAACACCTAGGCAATAACTGAGAGACTATGAGAGACGCTCTCAGAGACGCTAAAGGACTCTGAGAGACTGGAGAGAGACTGAAAATTTTTGTCTAGGGATCTTCTTTAAAAATCTATGGTAATTAACAATAAATCTAGCCAATAAAGGGTGTAAGGTTTATTGATTGTATAAGAGTAAAAGCTAGATAAATTTCAAGAAAATAAAATTATAAAGGAAAAGATGAAAAATCTAAAGAAAAAGAAAAGTGAAAAATTACAAGAATTGGAATAAAGAGTAAAGGAATACAATAAATATAAATTGAAAAACATGAAGATAGAGAAAAGACGAATAGAGTAGAAGAATGTAAGGGTATATAAGCAAATGTCAATGGGAAACAGAAGATAAGAAGGAAATTAAACACCAAATACATGAAAAAGGGTTTAATGAGAGAGTATATGAAAGAATAAATAAAGATTTGAAGTAGATAATGGACGATGGAAAAAGGAAAAGGAAAAAAAAGAACGTACTTATTACTTATTACTGATTTTGGCATGCATGACGAAGAGTCCTTATCAAAATGATTTGATGTTAACACTAGGACCAAAAGTAAAAAGAAAAGTATGGTTAATAAAAAATAGAGAAAACATGTTGAGTGGTCAATCAAAAAGTAAAGGACAAAAACAAGATGTCATGAAGAATAAAATAATTTTAACTTATATGAGAGGAACTATATATATTAGCCAATGACCTTACACGTGGACAGAAAAAGAATAGTAAAAAAGTTATAAACAATGCGAATGAATTATAGACAAGGGTGGTCAAATGCAAATTAATAATAAGGTGGGGGCAGAAATGAAGGAAGACTTCTGAAACGAAAAATTGAAACACAAAGCACATAGCAGACAATACAATAATAATCCAGGAATATCAAGAACACGCGAAATGATACTGGTATAGTTAATGGTATTGCCAAAACGAGGGTAATGGCATGCAATATGGAGGAGATTAATTTTATGTCTGACAAACGAAAAAAAGATATCTATGATTGTAGTGAAGAATAGTCAATGAGATATTTATGTCGATTTGTATCTCGCTCCAAATAACCTGCATTTGATCTATGTCTCAATAGTTGGCACACCCTGTATAATACCGAACTCTTAGAAGTGCCTAATAAGCGTAAGCAACCGTATATTAATCACCAATGATTTAGTAGATAATGACTAATTTAGAAACGCCTCTTCAAGTCCACTTTCAAGCTACTGTATCTTCGGTGCAATTTGTAAAAGGTATTTTAAGCCCGGGGCCTACTTGTTTTATCTTTATTATTATTTTGCGAATACGAATACGTTATTTGTCGTATCGTTGATGGTAAACTTGACCATAGATCTATCAGTCTACGGGAATAAATTAAAGGATAAGTCGCGTTTATTTCAGGTGAGCACAGTTTAGATAACAGGCCGAAGCAACAAAATGGTTGATGCCTCGAGCGTTCGTAGCAAATTGTTGTTACAACTGGCCGTTATTATTGTTTTCTACGTATGAGTGAACCAGCTGACATAACGGCTTAGGGACTTGTTGAAAATGTCTGTTATGGGAACGCGTCCATATACCTGTGTCGCCATTTTCTTAACAGTGGCGTAGTCTTTAGAATACGAGCTAGAAGATTTAATCAAAATTGTTTGTTTTGGGATTATGTATATATAAAAATATGAAAAACGTAGTTGATATAATTCATTTTTGAAAAACGACTGTTTGGATGTTGACGAAATTCTCATGGTGGAAGTATTTTGGGATGAAATCGGAAAAGTTTTTTATGGCCTTTTTAAAAGGGGCAATTAACTTAATATTCTATAACTTAACAAGGGAAGGGTTCTCTTTCGGTCGAGAATTTCCAATGGTGTCGTGAATAAATAGGTATATGTAGGTTTAATTGCGGTGGTCTATTTGGTCGGAACTGTAATCGACAATGGGATATGGAACCTTTAACCAGAATATTTACAGTTCCTCGCTATTGAGAATGTTTTATTACACAATTGAAAACGAAAAATGAAATGCAGAATATGGACCTTGGCATTTCAGTTCAAATTATGTTTTATCTTTCATCTAAGAAACACTTCAGTTTTAGTTATTATTGAATTTTGCATGTCAAAAGGATATTTCGTAAAATGTTTAAATATCTAAAGAAGTAGGTGTAGTGCAATCTCGATAATCCAAACATGTGTTAATCCCAACTTCTACCAATCCCAACAGGAAACACTTGAAGAACAAATCTTGATGGTCCGAACAAGTTCAAACAGCGCAGGCGTTGCAACGTCATCTCGCTCGAGAAACGCCTGCTGAAGACATCCAAAATGTTATATTTCATCCGTCTTACAAAACGATTACGTTAACAGCTGTTAAATGGCGCTAAAACCTAAGCATATTGCATTATCAATAAAGGAAAAAGTAGATTTTATCAAAAGTTTAAAGTTCAGAGCTGAGGTTACATTTTAGGTACAACTTCTTTATGTTCCAGATTTGTTTAAAAAATGAAGTTTATAGATACGTATAAATATCTAGGTCTAATATAACAGACGACTGATCTTTGATGAACCGAATAAAGTTATAATCTGAACAATCCTTTACAATAATTATNTGGTAGGTAGTCGTGCAGCAATCAACGTCCCGTTTTTTGTACGCAAATTGCACAACAGGCGCCTCTGATGCATCGGCATGATGCACTCGCGTTTTACGACGTCATTATTGCCAATTTTAAATGCAGCTATGCTAAACAAATAACCGATGCGGTGCTAATTTATG
The DNA here is from genome assembly GCF_000699045.2 of Agrilus planipennis. Taxonomy (NCBI): domain Eukaryota; kingdom Metazoa; phylum Arthropoda; class Insecta; order Coleoptera; family Buprestidae; genus Agrilus; species Agrilus planipennis. The sequence continues at coordinate 1,060,715 of NW_020442462.1, read as the reverse complement.
GCTTGGCTTTTACTGCTGATTTACTTTTCGATTGTAAATCATCGTTTAAAAAACACGAACCACTAGTTAGCGCATCAGAATCACTCCTAAAAGCTCAAATTTTAATCTGAAAACTGCTACTAATTCTAGGCACACTTATGCTTGTATACTTAAATGATACAGTAGAACTTCTTCAAATCGAACCTCGATAAGTTCCAATACCTTCAAAACTCGAAAAAATGTTTTGATCCCTTCTCTTTAAGCTCCGAAACCTCCATTACTCGAAATCTCAACCCTCTATTAGTCGAAATAATCAATGAGTCCCTGCAAGACATTTTGGTACATATTTTCCCTCTATAACTCGAAAAACTAAATTGGACCTCTGTATCTCGAACATAGCAATGTTTTATTTTACAACCTTTACAACTCGATAATTTGAAACTTATTACGTTTATAGTTCGAAGAAAATTAAGTTATCGACTTCAAGAATTTGCCGACAATGTAAGTACACCAAACTTAACCTCTACAAGTCAAATCAAAATCCGCCTGATTCAAAATCCTCCATATGTCGGAAACTCTACAACTGTTTTTTTCGCGTTTGAGTTATAGAGGTTCTACTGTAGTAACCTAATTAATTTGCATCTCTTCCAACGCATAAATTGAACTTTTAAGGAAAAAAGTAGTACAAGGCATTTGAAAGGAGTAAAAATATCGAAAGCAAATTGTTTCTATATTTCGACCATATCCAGAATAGGAACAAAGGACATTTTTGTAGATCTTTTTTTTTCAAATAGTAGTAAAGTTTTTTTTTATGTTTAGCGTTAAAATCTAGTAAAGTAAACTGAAAATTTCCTGTACAAAAAATGTTTTGTTCCAAGAAAAGCATATATTAATGTTGTTTCAAGTAGTTTAACTCATAAATCGAGCAAAAGTAATCATTTTTCGTTTAGTTTTGCGTATTTGGTCTTGGTCATTTATATTCAGTTTTGGTTTTAATTTTAGTGTTGGTTTTGCTAGTATAAAGACAGTCTTGACCTCGATCTTGGGCTTACATTTTCGTCATACCGAGATCAAGGCTGTAAAACCAACATCAATTTTGCTAATCTCTATTGACTTATAATATTTCAACATAGAGGTTTAAAAACTTAGCAGTCGTAACTGGTTTTTTTGAATCCATATCAGGATTTTTATATATTTATCTTTGGGGGTAGATTATAATCTTTTGTCCTACTACAGCTATTGGTAGCTTGTCCAGTATTTTGTTTTGTGTGGGAATTTCTCAGTCAGTAATATTTCTTTTACTTGAAGGGAATAATGATTCGATGAGATATTTTACTGTTTCCCTATCAAATGGGGCGCCAAGTGGAAGCAAATGGCAACACTATAATATTATTAGCATATTTTGATACGTGTATTTTTTAGAATGAATTTTATACAACTTTTAGCTAGAAAGATTTATCATCGCCTGGTGCTGAACTAAAAGGAAATATTTTTTTAATGTAAAAAATCGGTTGTCTGTAAAGTCGGTTTACTGACGATAGCTGAACGTGACAACGTCATAAGAAAATACTGATGGAATGGTTTCATTTTTCAAAAGAAAATTTTAATTTTATTTGTTTGATNACAAGGGAAGGGTTCTCTTTCGGTCGAGAATTTCCAATGGTGTCGTGAATAAATAGGTATATGTAGGTTTAATTGCGGTGGTCTATTTGGTCGGAACTGTAATCGACAATGGGATATGGAACCTTTAACCAGAATATTTACAGTTCCTCGCTATTGAGAATGTCTTATTACACAATTGGAAACGAAAAATGAAATGCAGAATATGGACCTTGGCATTTCAGTTCAAATTATGTTTTATCTTTCATCTAAGAAACACTTCAGTTTTAGTTATTATTGAATTTTGCATGTCAAAAGGATATTTCGTAAAATGTTTAAATATCTAAAGAAGTAGGTGTAGTGCAATCTCGATAATCCAAACATGTGTTAATCCCAACTTCTACCAATCCCAACAGGAAACACTTGAAGAACAAATCTTGATGGTCCGAACAAGTTCAAACAGCGCAGGCGTTGCAACGTCATCTCGCTCGAGAAACGCCTGCTGAAGACATCCAAAATGTTATATTTCATCCGTCTTACAAAACGATTACGTTAACAGCTGTTAAATGGCGCTAAAACCTAAGCATATTGCATTATCAATAAAGGAAAAAGTAGATTTTATCAAAAGTTTAAAGTTCAGAGCTGAGGTTACATTTTAGGTACAACTTCTTTATGTTCCAGATTTGTTTAAAAAATGAAGTTTATAGATACGTATAAATATCTAGGTCTAATATAACAGACGACTGATCTTTGATGAACCGAATAAAGTTATAATCTGAACAATCCTTTACAATAATTGGTTCGGATTGTTGAGGTTGTACTATACTAAAAATATACAAAATTTACAGTAACTACAAATAATTGTAATGTAAAGCAAAATCCAAAAATTTAATCAGGTATTTAACTGATCAGCAGATATTTGAGGCTTTCGGAAGCAGTGAAAATATTTATTGAAAGATAGATTATATTATGTTGAAGATTTGTTTCCTGTGGTTATAACTATAATTTTATGGCTAAAAGATTAAAATATAGAAAAACACAAAAACAATTTTAAGTTAGACATTTTAATATCAACTATTCCATTTTCAGGGAATCAAACAGACACTGCCGATTTGTCTGATATTAGTTATATGAGTTTCGACAATATACTTTGTAAACAGTAGCAACATTGTTAGGTCAAGACAGCATTTCCAAAATTAATCAAATTCGAACAATATAATGATTAAAAGATATCAAATGTAATTTCGATTTTCAGCATATTTTAGTTTCCCTTTAATTTCATAATATTCCTCATTAACTTTTCTCCAATTTATTCTGGCTGAAGTTCCGTTCAGAAACATAGAAACATTTCAGTAAATTTCGAATAAAAGTCTTCAAAAATGCAAATCCCAATATGTCAAAAGTTTTATACATCCTACAATATATCCACGGACGGGAAATGTACACGCCACTGATTCTAACGGTCGACCAAATAGTTCCATAACTTGTCAATCCAATGACCATATTGTCCAACAATCGCAAATTATATGATGTGTACTTTACGGGCTACAAGACTAAACTGAATTTATGACTAAAACGATCATTATCTTAAAGATTGAGTTTTTCGCTCTTCTCTGCCAACAGTTCGCGGACATAGCAGTCAGCGCGATTGATAAACTTTACGTTCAGTGTCAGCAATACAATCAGCAGTTAGGAATAACTTCGAGAACGAAATTGCAAATGTTCTTACCCGTGACGGAAACCTATAACGCATTTTATGATCGACGTCTGACTATTCTATCTTTATATATCAATTTATCTTAATAATAGGGGAACAGGGGCTAATTGTAACAGGGGCAAGTAGTAACAAGCATTTTTTACCTAGATAATAGAAGAATATTCATTAGATTTTCAACCTAACCTACTATTTAATACCTATTTTATTATATGAGCGCGATCAGTATCCCACTGGATGGCACAGGAAGCGGTGTTGTGCAGGCGTATAAGTTTATACAAAATTGATTTTTGTTGATTTCAAATTGTTTAGCAGTTTTTGATTTATTCGAATACATTTAGCATTTGTTCACTTCGATTATGTTAACTGTAAGTTTACACCAAATAAGGGATATATTTTTTTATAACAGTTATTTCAAAAAATTGTACAACACGCTACTGAAGTGAAACTTCTTCAAACACACAAACATATCGGGATAGGAGTTAAGGAATTGGTTTAATGGTATTATTTGTACACTATGAATATAAATTTTACACTATGCATGGCGGACTTGCCTGTAACGAACGTTGCATTGAAGAGCGCTCACGGCTCAAACGATCCCCACTACGAACTCGACTACGTGGCCGAGTAGAGGGGGGACATCCGTTGCATGATTTCGTTACGTAGCAACTCGCATGAAACCAGTGTTGCCACTTCGAGGGATTTATCCCCATTCGAGGGAGTTTTGACGTTCTCGAGGGATAAAGGGATTTTTCCTTATTTTCGCGAGATTTTTTGTAATTTGCTATTTTCTGGTTGGTTTTGTTTGATTTTGCTGACCTGATATTATATTATGAAGGCGTTCATTTTTCTAATTGTAAACGTAAAATTTTGTCAGCTATAATCGTATAATGCTGTACGATGAAACGGTTGATATACGACGGCGACGTACGTTCAAGCCTACTGGTGCAACCTGCAGGTACCTGCTAAGTCCCTAAAAAAATTGTCTTGAACTCTTTTGAATTGTATATTGTTTTCGTATCACTGTATGGTCTTCAGCAAACATCTTGAGAGTGATCAGTCAACAGATCAGAAACAGATGTTAAAACTAATAAAAATAAATGTTTGAGTTGGTGTATTGTTCCGAAATCCGAACATCTAAACATCTAAACCCGCAAGGCCTGGTTTTGTCTGCATTTTTGCGAAACGAGATAACTTCATATAATAAAATTATCGGTATTATGCTATCGACACGAAAAGTTGTCCATGTTTACAGAAATATTGTCTATTTTTTTCTTCGAATAAACGATTAAATTAACGAATTAAAAAATAATAATGGTAATAAGTTGGAGGGATTTTTAGAGAAAATATGGGACTTTTTGGTCTTGCGCGTGGAGGGATTTTTAGAGAAAATATGGGATTTTTTGGACCTGCGTGTGGGATTTTTTCCTGTAGTAGGTTGGCAACAGTGCATGAAACGAACTTACCCTACCGTGTGCGAAGAAGTTTCACTTCAAAAACTTGCAGTGGTGTATGTTCTAACGCTTTCGTGGAGCAAGAGAACTTACCCCTTATTGATTTATCATAGTAAAATGATTAAAAAAGAAAGTTTTAAAATCTCTGGCGAATGGTTTTGTTTAGGTTGTGGATTCTGAGTAAAAGTTTCGGTGTAGTTTTTTCAACCCCTGATGTGAATCTACGAATTCCAGAATTAAGTCTAACAATTTCTAGTCTCAATTTTGTCCCGGTATTCGTAATGCCACTTTTTTCTGTTATTACCGTTTTAGTTAGAAAATAATAAGAAGCACAAGTGTATGCAAGCATCACGATAGTGGCTAATAATACGTTTATAAATTACGATACTGATACAGTAGCGCGGAAACGGGTCGAAAGAGGCGTTTCTTAATTATTCATTTTGTACTAAATCACTGTTTTTAAAGGTGTTGGGAACAGGTAGAAAGCGACTTTTTCAATATGTTTACGTGTAATGCCACTAATAACACGATTACATGGATTTTATTTCAAAGCGGCATTTTGCAGATTATTATAAATGATAAGATATATTTAATGGTGTTGTTTACGTCGAGTTTTTTCAGAATTTTCTTTCATTATCCGTAGGTCAATTTAATCTGATGAAAAATGCCTACCGTAAAAAATGCCCATTACTAACTACCACTTTGATTTTAAATTGTTTCCAATTTATACTTCCATGGGCCTATATGTGTACGTAAACCATTTTAAAAATGAATATCTAACTATAAACGAAGTTTTATGTTAACTAGTTTTGTTAATTTAGAGAAGAGAGTTTTATTGAAACTTGAAATACTGGCCAATATTGCTTCTTGTATGACGTAATGACTTTTGAAATTTAATACTAATCACGAGTTGCAGTACTATGAATATTTTTTACTAATTGAAATATTTTAATTGTTAGACAAGATATCAACTAATTGACGACGCAACTTATGCGAGTTCTGTTCAAAAAGTATCCCGAATTTTGGGTTTCTGCGGGTTACGTGTATTCGATTTTCGATATTATTTTGTGGTGTTATGTTGGTACTCATGTCTCTCACTTGTAGCGACAAGTTCGGTCATGATGCATGTTTAGTTAATTTTTGACAGCTGCTTTGTTTGCACGTGTTTTGACTCGTCGTCGATTTTTGCCTATACTAAAAAATGAATCAAAGAATCTGTACCAAATTTTGTGTGAAAAACAAAATTAAGTGCGCGGACGTATTCTGAACGTTGACTGTGGAATATGGTGAAGCTAACTTGGATCGAACCAACGGTTATCGGTGTTCTCAGAGGGCCTAGAAGATGTGAACGACGAAGAGCGTGCTGCACGTCCGAACACGTCAACAACAGACGAAAACATTGATGAAGTGCAAAAAATAATATTGGCCAATCGTCATATCACCGTTATTAGATAAATTTCTGAGAACCTAAACATATCGATTGACTCCTGCCATTCGATTTTTACCAATAATTTCGGCATGAGACGGTTCGCCGGGAAATTCGTACCAAAATTGCTCAGTTTCTACCAAAAATCGTATAGCATTAACATTGCTAAGGAGTTATTGGACTCTGTCCAGAGGGTTATAACTGGTGACGAATCATGGGTTTATGGTTATGACATGGAAATCAAAGCTCAATCATCCCAAAGGAAGTTGCCAAGACCGGAGAAAGCGCGCCAAGTTAGGTGCAATGTGAAGATTTTGCTTACAGTTTTTTTCGATTACATGGGCGTGGTGCACCATGAGTTTTTTCCACAGGGTAGAACGATCAATAAGGAATATTATCTGCAAGTTATGCTCAATTTGCTAGAAGCAATCCGCCAGAATCTTTTATTTAATAGGGACACCCGGTATAATTTTGCAGATTACGCTTAATCTTGCTTTTCCGAATTCGTCCATGCTGGGTTTAGTACCAAGCGTAACTGGAAAGATTCACTCCACATGTACTGAAGCAATCTTTTTAACCTTAGTTACCATTTCCAAAAGTGTCTGCATGCATTAATTGACATTCGTCGACTATCCGTTACCCCAAAGGATGAAATATGAAAGACTAAGTTTTGGAGAAGGAGTGAATCACTCGATAGATCGTCTAATTCATAGATTTGGAAAAAGAGCATCCAAAAAATGTCTAATTCGTCTATCATAATCATAATGAGAAGGCGCTCCATCCTGTTAAAACCAAAAATGTCAAGGTCTATGGTCATTTTATTGAGGTTTAGGGGTAATTATATGATTGGAAAGGTCTAAGTAAATACGCCCTTTCAGGCTTGTTTGGTGGCATACTTTAGCCCAACCCTATATACCTACTAAAAAACACGTAAGCCAAATTAATAAGAACGTATTGTGCAAATTATTGATCAGTCATTTATCGAAGCTACCAGACGTCGACCGATTTTCATCTTATTTTGATATCATCAGAACGCCATGGACAGTCTGGGCTAATAGAACTGTCCAACCCGCAGATTTTTAACTTTTATGGTTTAAATGCTATTTGGTCTTATTCAAACAGCTGTTATCGTAATTTTTTTCAAGAAAGTTGAATATCTTAAAAACTACTAGAGATAGGTACAGCGAACTGCTAACAATGTCGACCTAAAATTAAACAAAGGAATCAAAAATATACAGGGCGTTTCATTTAAAATAACGAAGTTGGGTAACGTCCAGAAGAAATGGAACACACTGTAAAACTGAAAATATTTTATGTATATTCACCATATGATTCCGGACTACTACTAAAAGTATAATAACAGAGTTATGGACGAAACCACCTTAGGTGAAACACCCTGTATGTAGTGATTATCGTACTAAACTGGGATAAGATTGTTTACCGCAAAACTAACTACCGATGTTTCTTCCTATGTATGAATAAGACTATTGCAAGGTACGTTTTGTTGTTGTACATTATGTTAACAAAACCTACCTTGAAAAATCCTTATAACCAAGGCGAAACGTCGATGGTTGGTTATACATGGCTCCCTGACACAAAATACAACAAAAAAGTGTAATATAATTTTTCAATCCAGTGACAATTGAGCTCGCAAATCGTCTTTGTAAATTTGAAGGTGAATTTTTCTACGATCAGCTGACAATCGTAATTAATTCGCGATTGTGCAGGGCCGGCATCAAAACTGTTATAATTTTATAACTTTTTATTTTGTTTCAAAAGTCAAAAGTGTTATAACATATTATGTTCCAAATGTCCGTAAGAATCTGTCGTATAAATATTAATTATTATAACTGGGACACCGTATATAACAAGTCGTTTTTACCCTAACTTGTTTTGATTGTAGATTTCATTTGGAGAGGATAAGAATAGATAAGAAATGAAAACTAGTAATTATGACTGTTTGTTTGATAGGAGTCTAGTACTTTAAAATAATTGTGTGTCGACGACAAAAGCGTCATTAACCCGCGGTCGCTATTTAACTCGTGTATAGGTAATCTCGGTGGCGAGATTATGTCCCCCTTTTGTTTTCATTTTCAAACTAAATTATTATGATAATAGAGGCGTACTACTAGTTTTAGCGGAAACTGTGGGCTGGAAAAAAGACGGCGAACGCGAATTTGTTGTAATTAAAGGTACGGGCAATGTTCTGCCGCCACGCAGGATAATTTATCGGAAGGCTTGGTAGGTTGGCGGGGAATGCAAAAGGACTAACAAATGCTGCCAACATAATAGCCATTGCGTCATTTTTTTCCGCTCCTTCATGCGCTAATTTGTATGCTGAACGAACGAGGATAACAACGTGTACAATAACACGTTAAAAATAAGTACTTTCTACTCACGCGGATCATTAAAACCAATCGGAACTAGAAAGCGATTGTTAAATTGATGAATATGATGGAGTGCGTTTTGGGATGTAATAGAAAAGCTGCTGCAAAGGGTATTGTACATGGTAGGTTTGTTACCTATAAATAAAATGGAAGCGGTACTGACAAAACAGTACTGTATGAAAATAAACAAAAGTAAAGCTAAAATACTGGTTTGCAACGGAAGAAAAAGTAGGGAAAGAGCTAAAATAAAGATAGGAGACGAAAAATTAGAAGAAGTGGCTGATTTTAGATATTTAGAGAGTCAGATAAGTCAGGACGGAAGGAGTAGTAGGGATATAAAGCAGAGGATAGCACAGGGTCGTGTCGCCTTTAATAAAAAGAAGTCACTTCTATAATCGCAAACGGTTAATTTAGAAATTCGGAAAAGGTTGTTAAAGGTGTGTGAAACGCGGCGATGAACGCGTGCGAAACATGGACAGTGGGCGCGGTGGAAAAGAAAAGGTGAGAAGCGTTCGAAATGTAGTGTTATGGCGGATGATGAAGATATCGTGGGTAGAAAAGGTTAGAAATGAAGAGGTATTGGAAAGAATACGAGAACAGAGGAAGTCAATAAAAAATAGGCGAGATAGGTTGGTGGGACACCTCAGGCATGAAGGTCCAGTGAGGGACATATTAGAGGCAGAAACAAAAGTTAGAAGGGGTAGAGGTAGACCTAGATTAGATTACTGCTCGGAATTAAATAGTTAAGGATGTGGTATGTTCCAGTTTTAGAGAAATGCGAAGTTTAGCTCAGGATAGGAAAGAGTGAAGGTACCTGCCCAACCAGTCTTAGGACTGAGGATCTTATGATGATGTTTATTTAATATGTGAAAATTCATTCTTAATTTGTATCTACTGTAAATTACCTCAAACTAATTAGGAAAAATTGTTACTGTTGTCACTCCCTCGTCTGGAATTGAACCCGGCACGCTTGACTTTATGCACCAATGCCCTGACCACTAAGCTGCCAGAACAACAACAACAACAACCACGAACGGTACTTATTAGGTCACAGATCCGTCGAACTAATGTATATGTTAGCGGAAATGTATGAAATCCGTCATTGTATACAAGTCCTAGGAAATGTACATAATTCCTAAAATCGCCCGGAAATGTGTGAAATAAATTATATTAGACACATTTCCTAGGAAATCTATACATCTCTTAAATAGCAATCGGATATGTACTACAGGTATTACTAAATAGGCAATATTAAGGCAGGCTGTTTGGGGATGTACCTTTATCCACTGGTGACGTCATTATTAGGTTAGGGAGATTAATCGCAGACTAGAGTTTCTTTAATGTCTCTGTCCGCTGGTTTGATACGTTAGATGTTACAATAATATGACGAGGTTATCTTTGTTTCAGCAAACACGATGACCATGAATTTTTAGTATGTTCTAGAGGTGATAATGTTGAGCGCGGAGATCATAATGAAGTATATTTTTCTGTCTGTCATAAATCTACCTCATAACCATACAATAAGGTCACTAATGCATATACATCGGGCGATCGCACTAGAACCGTGCAAACACAGATAACTCTGATTCTCAGTTTACTAACATGTTTTATTCTATTTATCCGCAAAAAAACATTAGTTTTATACATTTCCTAGTACAATATCGGAATTTCATACAATTCCTAGGAAATGTATACATTTCCCAGGATATGTGTGTATTAAAAAATCTTTGAAACAACATTTTATAGATTTCTTAAATAGCCTCGGAATTGTATACAATTCCTGGATTTCATACATTTTTTCACAACGAATAATTTCGGTAAATGTCTGAAATTCTGTCTCCTAGCACGAGGTTTTAATTTCTAAAAATTTTTGTAGTATACGTATGTATTAGACGTTCGATAAAGGTACTTTTTACGTTCTCTGTAGAAGTAGCTGCGGTTTTTATCTCAATTCATTATTCAGTACACATCTACGTTGTCAATTCACGTGCTGGACCGGCTTCAGACTATAAATTACTGTAGTTTCCTTAATTTTTTTTTGTCTTTATATCCACGCTGGTGAACTGCCCTTTTGACTTCTTATGGCATCTAGTTTCTTGTATAAACCCTGCAAAGTTCCGTAGTTATTTCTTTAACATCCTGTATAATCGATGATACAAGACAGGTGATATAAATACTGAGCGAATAAGGAAAGTAAATTGCGATATAAAGTTACAAATAAAATAAGTCAGCTTTTATGTAAATAAGACCGTACAGGTAGTTCAAATATGCGTTAAATGCATACATTACTTATTGTACCTATGAGACTATTATAAATAAAAAGAATAAGTATACTAACAGAAAATTCGTTACAATATTCACCCAAAGTAAGGAAATAAAGTCTTCGCATTCCCCATCATGCAATTTCCCTGTTGTAAATAATATTGCAATGCAGTAGACGACAGTATGTCAGAGTTGAAATTTACGTAATTATTAGGTATTACTCTTCTGCATTTCCCCATCTCTTTTGTTTTTTGTTTTTGACAGTGATTCACGTTTTTGTTAGAATAAATTGCCTACTTACTCTCTTGTCTTATCCGAATGGCCGGCAATAGGCAAAGTGCACATGTAGAAACGTCATGACAAGATGTGCACAATTTTCAACAAATTATTCTTCGGCAAAGGTATGCGTCTGTCCATCGGTCGGTCAGTCGCCAACTCGTGCCTGCGCTTAAGTCCTGCAAGAATTTCCATTTTTCTCTCGCCACATCGCGTCCTAATCATGAAAATTTGCCTGCGATTTAACTCTTCTTATTCTTCTTCTTTTTCTTCTTCTTTGACTTCTTTTTCTTTTTTGACTTCTTGTTCTTATTCTTCATCGCCCAAGAACAAAAGCTCCACGTAGCTTTTCACACACGTACAAATATTGCACGTTCTAATACTGTTCTTTATTCATTTTGGAGTATCCACTGAATACCTTGTTAGAATGTTAAGGCATTATTGAGAGTTGTCGTTAAATGGAGAGAAGAAAAATCAATATTATTTCACTATTATAATACATAATGTATACACTTACTAATAAAATATTTCACAGTTTGAATGTTTATGAGCAACTAAGTATATGATAACCTATAGATAATGCTTAATAATCTAACGACAGTCTAGCCGCAGTATAAAGATTTTATACAGTAGGTTCACTTTTCAGTCACGCCCATACATCCCTCTCCTGCCGACGTTTCAACACATCATCTACGCGTTCCCCGCTAAGCAGTTAATTGATAATAGCCTTCAAAAGGTGTTGGTATTTTAGGCAGATCAAAGAAGTGACCCTACTGTATAGAATCTGTATACTGTGGTTCAAGCCTTGTCAGCAAAGGGATGTATGGGCGTGGTTAGGAAGTGAAGCTACTTTACAGAATCTTTATAATCTGGTTCAAACGACTGCAGGAGAGGGATGTATGCGCGTGGTTGGGAAGTGAATCTACTGTATAGAATCCTTATACTGTGATTCAAGCGTCGGCAGGAGAAGAATGTATGCGCGTGGTTAGGAAGTGAACCTACTGTATAGAATCTTTATACTGTGATTCAAGCGTCGGCAGGAGAAGAATGTATGCGCGTGATTGGGAAGTGAACCTACTGTATAGAATCTTTATACAGTGGTTCAAGCGTCGGCAGGAGAGGAATGTATGCGCGTGATTGGGAAGTGAACCTACTGTATAGAATCTTTATACTGTGGTTCAAGCGTCGACAGAAGGTGTATGCGCACCGTTGGGAAGTGAACCTACTGTATAGNGGGAGATTAATCGCAGACTAGAGTTTCTTTAATGTCTCTGTCCGCTGGTTTGATACGTTAGATGTTACAATAATATGACGAGGTTATCTTTGTTTCAGCAAACACGATGACCATGAATTTTTAGTATGTTCTAGAGGTGATAATGTTGAGCGCGGAGATATTTTTCGAAGAAATTGTTCCAACATACCAGTCTGTCATAAATCTACCTCATAACCATACAATAAGGTCACTAATGCATATACACCGGGCGATCGCACTAGAACCGTGCAAACACAGATAACTCTGATTCTCAGTTTACTAACATGTTTTATTCTATTTATCCGCAAAAAAACATTAGTTTTATACATTTCCTAGTACAATATCGGAATTTCATACAATTCCTAGGAAATGTATACATTTCCCAGGATATGTGTGTATTAAAAAATCTTTGAAACAACATTTTATAGATTTCTTAAATAGCCTCGGAATTGTATACAATTCCTGGATTTCATACATTTTTTCACAACGAATAATTTCGGTAAATGTCTGAAATTCTGTCTCCTAGCACGAGGTTTTAATTTCTAAAAATTTTTGTAGTATACGTATGTATTAGACGTTCGATAAAGGTACTTTTTACGTTCTCTGTAGAAGTAGCTGCGGTTTTTATCTCAATTCATTATTCAGTACACATCTACGTTGTCAATTCACGTGCTGGACCGGCTTCAGACTATAAATTACTGTAGTTTCCTTAATTTTTTTTTGTCTTTATATCCACGCTGGTGAACTGCCCTTTTGACTTCTTATGGCATCTAGTTTCTTGTATAAACCCTGCAAAGTTCCGTAGTTATTTCTTTAACATCCTGTATAATCGATGATACAAGACAGGTGATATAAATACTGAGCGAATAAGGAAAGTAAATTGCGATATAAAGTTACAAATAAAATAAGTCAGCTTTTATGTAAATAAGACCGTACAGGTAGTTCAAATATGCGTTAAATGCATACATTACTTATTGTACCTATGAGACTATTATAAATAAAAAGAATAAGTATACTAACAGAAAATTCGTTACAATATTCACCCAAAGTAAGGAAATAAAGTCTTCGCATTCCCCATCATGCAATTTCCCTGTTGTAAATAATATTGCAATGCAGTAGACGACAGTATGTCAGAGTTGAAATTTACGTAATTATTAGGTATTACTCTTCTGCATTTCCCCATCTCTTTTGTTTTTTGTTTTTGACAGTGATTCACGTTTTTGTTAGAATAAATTGCCTACTTACTCTCTTGTCTTATCCGAATGGCCGGCAATAGGCAAAGTGCACATGTAGAAACGTCATGACAAGATGTGCACAATTTTCAACAAATTATTCTTCGGCAAAGGTATGCGTCTGTCCATCGGTCGGTCAGTCGCCAACTCGTGCCTGCGCTTAAGTCCTGCAAGAATTTCCATTTTTCTCTCGCCACATCGCGTCCTAATCATGAAAATTTGCCTGCGATTTAACTCTTCTTATTCTTCTTCTTTTTCTTCTTCTTTGACTTCTTTTTCTTTTTTGACTTCTTGTTCTTATTCTTCATCGCCCAAGAACAAAAGCTCCACGTAGCTTTTCACACACGTACAAATATTGCACGTTCTAATACTGTTCTTTATTCATTTTGGAGTATCCACTGAATACCTTGTTAGAATGTTAAGGCATTATTGAGAGTTGTCGTTAAATGGAGAGAAGAAAAATCAATATTATTTCACTATTATAATACATAATGTATACACTTACTAATAAAATATTTCACAGTTTGAATGTTTATGAGCAACTAAGTATATGATAACCTATAGATAATGCTTAATAATCTAACGACAGTCTAGCCGCAGTATAAAGATTTTATACAGTAGGTTCACTTTTCAGTCACGCCCATACATCCCTCTCCTGCCGACGTTTCAACACATCATCTACGCGTTCCCCGCTAAGCAGTTAATTGATAATAGCCTTCAAAAGGTGTTGGTATTTTAGGCAGATCAAAGAAGTGACCCTACTGTATAGAATCTGTATACTGTGGTTCAAGCCTTGTCAGCAAAGGGATGTATGGGCGTGGTTAGGAAGTGAAGCTACTTTACAGAATCTTTATAATCTGGTTCAAACGACTGCAGGAGAGGGATGTATGCGCGTGGTTGGGAAGTGAATCTACTGTATAGAATCCTTATACTGTGATTCAAGCGTCGGCAGGAGAAGAATGTATGCGCGTGGTTAGGAAGTGAACCTACTGTATAGAATCTTTATACTGTGATTCAAGCGTCGGCAGGAGAAGAATGTATGCGCGTGATTGGGAAGTGAACCTACTGTATAGAATCTTTATACAGTGGTTCAAGCGTCGGCAGGAGAGGAATGTATGTGAACCTACTGTATAGAATCTTTATACTGTGGTTCAAGCGTCGACAGAAGGTGTATGCGCACCGTTGGGAAGTGAACCTACTGTATAGAATCTTTTGTACTGTGATCTAGCAGCTGAGGTAAATACGTGCAAGGTTAACACAACAAACAAAAGAACTAATTTCTTACAATCTTTGGTACGTATGATGCCGACAATCGAGGTAAATATTACTAGTTCAATCGAGCGTCGTTAAAATGGAGTTCATACTGTAATAAATGTATAATTTATTGTACAGTCGTGGTCAAAAATAGTGCTGCTTTTTAACTTTTAACTGCAAATCTACATTTAAGGTGGCTACAAAAATGTAGCCTTGAGTGAATCATTTTGTTTATAAACCTCTAATGCCACAATGATCCAGTCCCATTCCGCGGTTGAGTAATGCCTTCCATCAGTGAGAAAAACATAACCGTTCGAATTAGCCGAGTTCCAGACAATAAAAATTTAAAGAATCGCATAGCCGGGCTGCTTTCGGCGTTAAACAAAAGTGAACCCACTCGAAGAGACAAAAGACAGCCAAAAGAAGCGGACATTAACAAATGAACGGCGCGGCGGCCAGCAGGCAGATGAGTGGAATGCCAGTGGTGCAATCTGTTTGTTGGTCAGTCTATTAAACGGGAATGTCCAGGATATTGTGTTCGTGATGGGGAATAATGGTCGTTGCGCAGCGCCGGCTGGCCTGCCGCGACCCGGCGAGATATTTTAAACATTTGCATAAGCTCACTTTGTCTTTTTACGGACAAGACGAACACGCTTACCGACATAAACATGTGAACATTGTATACGCATTCTTGGCGACTTGATGAACCAGCAATAAATTTATGAAATTAATGGGTGGGATCATGGACGCATATGTGGGTACGTAATAAGGCTACATAATGGTAAGCGAAAGAAGAAGAGAATGATACCTATGGGGTCGAGGCCGCAATTCTCTAATGTTGCTTTAAATTTATAAGGATGTCTGGCTTATAAAAACGTGCAACAAGAAGTTGGTTTTAGAGACGGAGTTGCTGTAAAAGACGTAATTGCTCGCCACAAAAGATATTGATCCTGCATGACTGTATATTTTCCATTCTACCAACCAAACAGTTAAAATTTTTTAACACTGAATATTTATATTTCTTCCATGATCCGCTTGATAAGACAACGACTATTAATCGTAAGTTTTTAATACAGTCTGTAGGATTCATTTAGTCAAGATGATGGCTTCATAAGGCCTTGTCTAAAACATGCAATACATCAGTAGCAGCAAATACCCACTAGATGGCGGTAGACTGCCTATACTTGGATACGATCTATATCTCGTAATACAAAACTATACTTCGTTTAGTTTCTCTAGCGATGTGACCTTTAGTTTGACCGGCGCAAAGTAGAAAAGGACAGCACTAGGTCAGAAAAGAAAGGAGACAACTCTCGGCCAAACTCTTAACCGCTGAGGAGCGTATAATCCGTACAGTACTGAACGGAAAAATTGACCAGTTTATCCACTTAAATTGCATTGCTCAAATGTGCTGTTATTAGTACCATTTACTACTGAAAATATCAACGAGATGTTTATTTATATTTGAAGACATATTAAATCATATCATGATTGAACAAAACTTTTGACAGGTACTGTATGAAAAAGTATGTTTAATGAACAACAGTCGAGAGTATAATGAGCTTTTTTCTCCCTACCTACGATTTTGCCAGCGCGCATCCAAGACATTGGAGGGGCACATCGCTAGAGAATGTAAATGAAGTATATTAACTCATCATTGGTGATAGAAATAAACATAACAGGCGATAACATATACATACACCAGACTAGAATATAATTAAGCGCAATCCAAAATTATATTCATTGGTCCAAAAATTATTAAAGAACGGGTAAAATTAAATGATACCAACAGTGTGTTTACCTTTGTATTCCATCCCACAGTAATTTTCTAGGCGACCATTTTCAATATGCTTGGTGAAATGAGAGAAAAGTGAACTAAACTCTGAGTCATCTAAAGTGATGGTTTATGCAATAAAACTGCCAACAATATTTGGCATCATTCAAACGAAATATGTTTTATAATCTGTCAGGTACCTGTGCCTATAAAACTCAAAATAGTTTGAAAACTTTGAGAAGGATCTATTCAAACGATAACATTTTTGTTGAATTTCAGCTGCAAAGATAAACTCAATAAGAGTTCTCCCTTCAAATTGTCACTAAATAAAATTCGGGCCGATCTCCTTATTTTTGCGAATGGTAGCCATTCGACAAAATAAGCTTATAAAACTTCTGGAAGTTTAATTACTTCAGTCGCAGCTTTAGATGGCTCAGAGTATAGCATTAAAAATTTAAATAGAAAGAGCATACACATAAGATATATAAATCTAGAAAGAGTTTCTGACGATATTAAATGGGATATGTTAAAAAGTCTTAAGGATGTAGAGATGAGATTTAGGGATCGAAGAGAGGTGTGTAGTTTACATAAGGAACAACAGGTAGTTATAGAACTTGAGCAGCATCGTAGAGAAGTAAATACTAAGAAAGGAGATGAATTAAAAACTCTCACCGCAATTTTTTAATTTATACATTGAAGATGCGATAATATTAGAAAATGGAAACAGAAGGGTAGAAGAATTAATAAAAATAAAACAAAAAAAAAAGTAAAGGGGGTACCAGATCGAGACAGGAAGAAGCGGAGGTACGTGTCCAAACAGTCATCTGGCTCAAGATCTACTGATGATGATGATGATGAATTTATTTATTAGTTTGATACCATAATAGTAGGCAATAACGGTGTACTTGTTGATCCGATTTGAAATTTGAAAATTGTCTCACCCTGTATGTCAAACGTTTTATTTATTTCAGTGAAACTTGGAACAATCAGGTATTATAATAAATCTTGAGAGAGTGAGAGCCCTGAATGAAGCGAGTTCCATTAAGAAGCGGTTTCATTTGATGATGACGCGCGATAAATTTAAAATTCTATCGTTGTTATTTGAAAGAGCGTTTATACTGCGAGTACCGTGACTACCACGCTCATTTAATAGACCAATATTTTAACTGGTTTTTTGGCTTCAATAAATCGTTCCGTATCACGAACAAGCGAAAGAGAAGAGAAGAAGAAGCGTCTTCGATTAATAAAAGGTCCCGTAACACCATGAAATGTGAATGTGAAAAACCGGAAAACGTCAACGTGAAAATCGCCGTGCGAACAGGTGCCAAATACACGCCACTACTCATTTCGATATGTTAAATGACCACGTCGTCGCCGAGATTAAATCGGTATTTATTGTCCAATAAATTTAATAATTACACCCGATGTATACAAAAATTATTTACGTTTTGTTCGCATAGGATTGTTACGTTCGGTACGTGCCGTTAATGTATAGGACAAGCACGACCTTTATGAACCCGATGTAAACCCGTAGGGGTCTATTGTTCATTTTGGAAAATAGCGGTACCATCATCCATAAAAGTTGAAGCAATGTTTACTTTCTTATGCTCTAAACTAACAAATGTGTTTCATAAATGCTGTTTACATCAGTTGGAAATAATGCAAAAATAAACAGTTTCGTTAGGTCTTGGTCTTGCACATTTGGAAAGACCAAGATTAATACCAAGACTTTCGCACGATCAAAATCAAGACTAAATGAATACGCCTAAGACCAAGATTTATTAAATGATTCTCCATTTTTTCACCTTAGAATAGACTAAGTAAAGAATCTAGACTCTTAAGGGTTGGAAGGTTTTTATGTGCGTGAAGAACTATGCTTGTGTTAAGAGCCCATAAATTGTAAGTAAATATAAACAAATTGTTTTATTACCTATTAGAAATCCGACCTCTTAGTTTTGAGTGAAAGTAAATAATAATAATTTGAAAACGCCTGCGCCGGTTCATATGGTATAGATGTTACGGAAAATGTATGAAATCTAGGAATTGTATACAATTCTTAGGAAATATATACAATATCTATCAAATATTGTTATTTTATAAATATTTATGACAGATTATAGTTTATATACTGTCTCTGCCCGGGCTGATATGTTAGAGTATTTTATTCACAGAAAGCATTAGTTTTATACATTTCCTGGTACATTTATACATACATTTCAAAAAGTACCCTTCGTCTACCCCTTTCCTTTTTGTCGGTACATACTTCCTTTCACACCACCGCGTTTTGGATTAATTTTAATTATTCTAGCAAGAATTTTGGCACTTTCTGTTAGGTTTAGAATTACATCTTCTTCTTGCCTTATTGAAATAGGGGATTCTCTGGTTCTATTAATAATGTTAATTGCGTCTACAATATTCAAGTGTTCCTTTCTTTGGTATCTTGGTATTTTTGCGTACCATAACAGATTTACGAATTATCCGCTGAAGTCCTTATTGATGTACCACTATATGCGATCAAATGCTTCT
Organism: Agrilus planipennis; assembly: GCF_000699045.2. Lineage (NCBI taxonomy): Eukaryota > Metazoa > Arthropoda > Insecta > Coleoptera > Buprestidae > Agrilus > Agrilus planipennis. The sequence goes on along the minus strand of NW_020442462.1, from coordinate 1,041,580 downwards.
AGTAACCGGCCTATTACGGGGTATTATAATTGAAGTATTGACCAGAAATCTGATTTCTTGATGTTACTGTAATGATAATTTCTGCTACCTGCGAGAGTCCAGTGAACACCGAACAAAGGGCCGATATTATCTTTATGGTCTCTATTTCCTTTTGCAATTTTTACAACCTGTATACACGAATGATTTTCGAATTTCTAATTAATAACACAAATTGAAAAATCAAACTGAAGAAAATATTAGGGGGAAGATCATCCCCAGGCATCCCCCCTTTAGCTAGCAGCCTGCATAACATTATGACATGTTTAGCATTGTGCTCTCAATATTTCAAGATTGTATACATTATAAGTATGACCAGGTTATTTTTATTCGAACCAGTACGAAGTTGTAGAAGGTAGTAGAAGGTAGGTAGGTACTTATAGGTACCTGTAAGTATGTAAAAGTGACTGCCATGCAATGCGGACAGCAGTTTCTCTTTCGCAACACGCATTCAGTCGCGTATGGAAACGGAATTGCATAAATCGCTTCAAAACAATGTCCAATCTATGTCTACACAAGCCGAGACAATGCGCCGAGTCTGTTGCCTGACTTGCGGAACAATTCGCCAATAAATTGGTTACATTGTTTCCGCAACTCTTAAACTTCACTTCACCGCACCGAGCAGAAACTGCCACGGATAGTAGGTCCTTTTCTACATAAATCTACAGGGTGAAACTAATTTCCTTAAACGACTTCCAAAAATACAAAATTTCTGTTTGATCGACATACTCTAAGAACAAACATTTGGTTTTGGTAGTAGTAGAAAGACGAAGACCAAGACTGTCCTGGTCTTGCTCAAATACTTCTAGCCTTGACCTTGGGTATAGTCTCAGTTTTGGTCTAGCGTGTTAAGCCTTTGTCTTCTCATTTAATCTGATACGTTTAGTTTGTCTCTATATTTCATCTATGTGTTATCCAAACGTGGGAACAAAAAACACTTACCCCGGGGACATTCTTGTAGATCCTTTTTTTCAGACAGTGGTAAAGTAGTTTTTTTTATATTTAGTGTTAAAATCCACTGGAAGTGATAGTTTTTCGTTTAGTCTTGCGTATTTGGTCTTGGTATTGCATGTTCAGTCTTGGTTTTAGTTTTAATCTTGTTCGTTTAGTCTTGATGTTGGTCTTCGTCTTCATCATACATTTTTGCAAGAGCAACGCCCAGACTGCATGTCGAAGACCAATTTTGCTCATCACTATCAAAAAATAAATTCTAAATAAAGTCAATGGTCCAATTTAGGTTACTTGATTCCTAATTGGAACCACAGGTATCCTAAATTGGACCGTTTCTATTGTTTAACATTTAAGGAAATTAAATTTATTGAAACAATAGTGACATTCTATAAAGAACTTAAAATATGACTCTGAGATTAATTTAGTAGCCCTGTAGCCAAAACTTTTTGTGACCTCTGAACTATGGAAGGGCTGGTCTCATCGACATTATATATATCGCTGATAATGCTCACAATAAAAGTGGGTAAATGAGTATTAGTTTTTAAGACCATTCTTGGTATATATTATGGATAAGTGTCTTTGATATTACATCGTATATAACAGATAGACCAGTATTATATTCATTGTAAATAACAGTAAAGTAGTCAAAGAATCCTGCTCAATTTAGAAACTAGGGAGTGGTTGAATTTAGAAAATCATAACCTTACTTAAGGTCCCACCTTTAAAAAGCTGCTGTTGCGAATATCAGATGAACTCTATGATAAAACAATAGATAATATCTTATATAAAATGAAAACCAACGAAAATACTTACAGCTTAGAGAAACTAGCAATAAAATTACATCAGTTAAATAATTATCGGGCAAGAGTCGCCGTTTGAATTCATGTTCGTAGCAATCAATGGTGTGGTCCAATTTAAGACCCGGTCCACATTAAATGACTTTATCCTAATAGTGTTTTGTTTCTAACATAGACAGGTTTATACGGTATTCACCCATTAGTCTTTACAAACGCGTTTGAATATTAGGTATATGCTATTTCAATTTTGAAAAACCTAGAAATTTTCAAAATAAAGATTAGGCTAACTTTTCTGTCACTACGTACTGTATGAAACCATTTTCCAGGATTTTTCGTCCACAAATATTTTGATAAAAAATAATATTTTAGTGCTAGAACGTACTACATTCTTAACTATTTGCGAACAATAATCTAATCTAGACCTTCCTCTGCCCCTTCCCCTTTAACTTCTATTTATGCTTCTAATATGTCTTTAACGACTCTTCATGTCTCAGAAGATGTCCTAAGTCCCCCTTTCCTTATTGAATTTCTATGTTCTCGTTCTTTTCCAATACCTCTTCATGTCTAACTTTTCCTATAATCATCCTTGAATTATCATTACGAATTATATACTTAAATTATTTAGTTTCACAATCAATTGTTTCTTGATTAACGATTTGTTGATCCAACTTTTCTCTTTAATTTGATTATTATTGAAGTTAATCAAGCTATGCATATAATAAAGCACACCCTGTAAATACAAGAGTACGACTGAGACCTATGTAAAGTACCTTAGAACAAGAGAAGAAGAGACCAAAATACCGAAAGACAAAAACAACGGACAAACGGGCAGACGGGACGGTCTTTCTCGTTAGGAATGAAAGACGCGACCGACTTACGGTAGTCCGCCTTTATCGTTCACTTATTCCCAACGGTATTGTTTATTGACAGCCAATTTTCTTCTTTATACGCTCTTTAACGACGCTCTTTCTTTTCCATTTGTAGAAGCAGCAAGCCATAAGGCCATCACGGCACGACGGCACATCCGACTATTATGTAAATAACATTTACCGCATCCATTCTTTCGGTTTAGCTCTGGCTGCGTTCTTCTTCTAACAAGACGTAATTAGGAAAAGAAATGGAGTAATTCACTCAACGTCTTTTACTTACCCATTCTTCTTTTTCTTCTTAGGACAAACGGGTTACGGTTAACAATTTTTTTCTGATAGTTACACAATAAACTATACTCATAAACCCAATACCACTTCTAATCCGGTTGCTACAGAATGATGGCTGTAACGAATTTTCTGGTATATCTATTTATTTAAACAAATCTTCTGGCGGTTGTTGTAGAACAAAAACACTGTTTTGGCGTTGCGGATTTGAGTTATTCTGTTTGTTCTAAATCTTCTTCATATAATAATAAAACACCCATCATCATCAATATAAGGTCGTCAGTCCCATGACCGATTGGTCACGCACCTCCACGTTTTCCTATCATGAGCTAATCTTCGCATTTCCCTAAAACTAGAACATCCCACATCCTTAACTGTTTGTGAGCAGTAATATAATCTAGGTCTACCTCTATTTCTCTCAATCCTGTTTCTGCTTCAAATATACATAACTAGCCCTTCATAACTGAGTAGGAGTCCTACCAACCTATCTCGCTTTCTTTTTGACTATCGTAGTGACTTCTGTTCTCTTATGCTTTCTAATACTTCCTCATTTCTAAACTTCTCAATCCACGATATTCTTATTATTCCCCGGTAACACCACATTTCGAACGCTTCTAATCTTTTGTTTTCCGTCGCGCCCACCGTCCACGTTTCACACCCATACAGCGCCGCGCTACCGACATACACCTTTAAAAATCTATTTCTGATCTCTATACAATTGTTATTATCTGTTGCTCTTTATACGAACTATGCATCACTCTTCTATCCCTGTATCTCATGTTTACATTTTTAAGTATATTTAACATGCTGTCTCTGGTCACTTATTTATATTGTTATGAAATGTTCTTGAATATTTCCAGATACTTCCCGTAACTACCTTTTGTTCTGCAGTCTTTGTTCTCTGTATAATTTATAGCCAAAAGGAGTGTTTGCTTACTGAGACTGTGTAGATATGACGTGCTGATGAGGTCTGATAAGACAAAAATTGCGATTTTATAATTTGTTTACTCGTTCGGTGTAGCATATAGGAGGATTTTGCCGAAAGAAATTGCTTGAGTAGAGTTAGAATAAGCAATTGACTAATCAGACTACAAAGGACGAAAAGGAGAAGTCAACATTTTTATAACAACGAGCTTAGTGAAGTTTTTCCAACTAGCAAAAATGTGTCTCATTTGGGAAGACGTTCACGTTACAGAGAATTTTTCTCAAACTACAAATTTACGTTAATGTGGATATTGTTTATTAAGTTTTAACATGTCAAACTAAATTTTGCCCAGGAATATAAAGTAAAATAAGGTTGAAAAAACATCAACACGTTATCATTATTATCGGACTTGGGCCATCTTAGTCGTCAGGGTTGTGTCTAAGGTTGCCACCTTTTCAGGCTTTACATAAAGTATTTCTCGACTAAATGGTTCAAAAAAAAAGTACTCAGCATAAAAATAAAGTATTTTATTTTTTGTTTTTAAAGACATAGCAGCCAGTAACAAATTGCTGTCGCTCTTAAATATATTAATAGCCTCTAAACATGGCAGACAAAGATTTAAGTAAACTAAGAGTTCATTTTTAATTAGTTTTAATGAAGCTTTATTCCTGTCGTCCCGCCACTTTGTGTTCATAACAGAGAATACTCTTTCTGTAAATGCTGAAGTGGCCGGAACGGACAGCAAAAGTGACACTACTTTGAACAGATTTGAAAAATCAGGTTGTTCCGTAAATATGGCTTGCCATTTTTCTGTGCAATATTATTGATATAAAAGTACTCTGAATTTCGAATAATCGCTTACAAAATTACGACGTTTACTTAAGGTCTTAAATAAAGTATTTTTGCGTACTTTATGTGTCTCGTAAAGTATAACGTACGCACAGTCGAAATAGAGTACAATACTTTATAATAAAGTACGGGTGTCAACCCTAGTTGCGTCCCTTCTTCCATCACCATTTGAGTCGGACGGGTAGTGATGTGTTAAAAAAAGGACTGAGAAGAGAGTGTCGGTGTTAAACCTTTTTCTCGTATCGTTCGAAATTGCAGCCGGTCGTCCTAGTAAGTAAGCATTGCAAACATTTAATTATTCGAATAAAATACAACGAGCACGAATCTCTAGCAGGTAACATTCGATGGCACTTGTTGTTCTACGGCGATCTTGATACCGGCGAGAAGGTACGCACTGGTGCCTTCGTATGTGTAACTGTAAACAAGTCACTTCTTTACCGGCGACTACTAAACTCCATCGGCTTCGATATCCATTGTGTGTCTTCTACAAGGAACGAAACGGTCGCGTTAAGAACGCAACGTCGTGTACGCAACGAACGTGGATCACAACTAGGATAGAAAACTCACGAATCCGCGCGTAGTTCAGTTAGTTTTTTGGGTTGTTTCTTTATTAAAAGCAGTATGAGGGCGGTTCAATAAGTACCCGTGTTAGAACTGAAGACACCATTTTTTCAAGATAGTCCCCTTTTAGAAAGATACACTTCTCCCAACGTTCCTGCCATATTTTTAGCACCTCCAAAAAATAGGATTTGTCGAACTCTCCAAAATTTCGACTATGATTTCCTCGTTTGAGCTAAATTTATTTTCCGCGAGCCATTTCTTTATGTTAGGGAACAAGAAGAAGTCGCAGGGAACTAGATTGGGGGGTTCGACAGCAATTCGTGTAGTTTGGCGGCAATAACTCCGGATGAATGTGCTGTTCACCAGTTATGACCCTCTGGAGCAAATTTGGGTCGTCATGCACAGAATCGAATAGCTCCTTAGCAATGTTAATGCCATGCTGTTTTTGGTCGAAATTGAGTAATTTTGGTACGAATTTCGCGATAACCCGTCTTATGTCCAAATCATTGGTAAAAATCGAATGGCAGAAGCAAATCAATATGTTTAGGTCCTCAGCAACAACTCTAACGGTGATTCGGCGATTGACCAATACTATTTTCACGTGCTCAGGCGTCTGGCACTCTCTTCGTCGTTCACATCTTCTCGGTCCTCTGAGAACATGTTGTACCACCGATTAACGTTGAATTGCTCCAAGGTAGCCTCACCATATGCCACAGTAAACGCGTCCGCGCATTTTGTTTTTGTTTTTAACACAGAATTTGATACAGATTTTTTGATTCATGGAATAGGTAACAAATTGAAGACAAGCCAAAACACATGCAAGTAAAGCAATGTCAAAAATTAACTGAACATTCACCATGACCCGACTTGTCGGTATAAGTGAGAGACATGACTACCTTCGCGATACTTTTTGAACACACCTCGTATGGTGTTGTGGCTACACATATTTGCCACATATATTTTTGTTACGATATGATATCACTTATATATTTTTGATATTTGATATATTGATATTTTTCCCAACTCAATATTGTAACGTATAATTCAATTCTTTCTTTTGTAAATATTTCCTATTGTTATTATGTAAATATGCTTTCAAATGTATCTTCTCAAAACCTTTTGTATCTGTACCTTTCTATTATTCTCTCTACAAATTACTTTACTACTTGTACTTTCCACTAATCCCTTAACATTTTAATTTCGTTTACTAACAGCATGAGCTGTATAATTCTTATTACTTCTTAATTGCATTTTAATATTGGGTTTCTAGGTACATTGGGGCGAAATCTTTTTCTTAGTATTTCATCTAATCACTCTTTCCAAGTTTCATTCTCTTCTGATTCGATCCCTACTTTAGTTAAAATACTTCTAGCTCCACCCTTTTAATCTTCGTTAAAATTTATTTTCAAGACTACTAAGACTTCCGATCTATTATTCAACTGTTCTACTTCATCCTTCAGTGATCGTTAATTAAATTTGTTAAGTTTTAATTGTGTTTTATTCAGTAATTTTACTTTTGCAAAGTGTGTTTAATTCCACCAAAAAACCTAAAGTGTTACCAGCAAATGATGAGAATACTGTAGATAGAGAAGGTTAGAAATGAAGGGGTATTAGAAAGAATTGGAGAACAGAGGGCGCTATGGAAGTCAATAAGAAGTAACCGAGATAGGCTAATACCTACGGCACCTCCTTAGGCATGAAGGTCTAACTAGAAAAGTATTAGAAACAGAAACAGGAGCTAAAAGGCGAAGAGATAGACCTAGATTAGATTATTGTTAAGGATGTGGGACGTTCTAGTTTTAAGGAAATGCTATGATTATAGCTTAGAATGAGAATGAGTGGAGTCGCGTGTGCAACTACTTTTAGGACTGACTACTTTATGATGATGATGATAATGATAAATTAAAAATGGTGATTAAGTAGCATCTTATATTTGTGTAGGTATCGAAAGTAGAAGCCCTGGACGGTTTCATCTTCTAATTAGATATTGTAATGATCGCTTTTATGACTTTTTGAAACTATTAAACATCTATTCGTAACGAAAATCCTCAATCCAACAATATCTGCAATCATTGTACTGAGAAATTCATCGTTATCGGCTAATGCAGTAATTAATGCGAAGGAAGGAGGATCCTGATGTGAGGAATAAACTCGAGAGAGTGGCGTGTCGTATATAAAACGTATGATGAAGCAAGTAGTTGGTTGCCACGTAATAATAAAAACAAGTGGTTCTTGGTCGTTCTGCAACATTTTCCTTTTTATGTCTTTATTTATATCAACCGCACAATTGCTTTCCCATCATCCGCACCGTCCGCGGCCGCGTCGCTAGATGCCAAGCGGTTACGATGCATTGGCAATTTCCTGATCAATGGTAATTATTTCCACTTTTTTAATTAGAACACTTCTTATATGGTAGCACTAGAACTAAACTGCACTGCTTGGCGGCTCAAGAATGAATGAACCGATAACGACGCGATGTGGGTAGCTGCTGGTAAATTAGCTACCTACCATAACACAGATACGATTTATTGGCATCTAAGAAAATTAATAACAAAAGAACTAAAACAAAAGTGACTGAGAATAATAAACGAGTTTGCTAACTTTGGAAATTTAAGTACCTTCTACTTAGTTGTAATAAAAATCTTCTTTTACGATCTAACTGTCTATTTTAGTTGATAGCTTTGATGTTGGCAAAATTTAAGGTCAATAATACGTACCAAAAAAATCGGAAGTTAAAAAAGAAAAAAGAAAACAAAAAGTTAGTTATTTATGACGTAATTTGCTACTCTAATAAGCCTGAATTGCCTTAGAGATATCCCAACTACAAAGATGTAATTTCTGACCCTTTTGAGAGCGTTATCGTAAGAAGTAAAGGGACAAAACAACTAAGGCAGTAGTCATATATGTATCTTTTGGTGTTGAATATGCAAAGGAAATTCTGGAGTCATGCTCCCTTTTCGCCTTCGACAAATATATCAAAAATTATCCTTTCTCTTCTCATTATAGCTATCCTCTTTTTTTATTGAAGTTTTAGAAGTTTGAAGAAGTTTCTAAAAAATACCCGCAAATTTTACAATTTTGTTTAACAGTTCAATATAATGGCTCTAGATTTGTCATTATTCCTATTAGTAGGTTGTTATAGATGTAGTTAGGGGGTGCTAGGGAGGCTGCTGAGCAATCCTAAAAATTAAATAAACATCCTTAAAATAAAATAATAGTGAGATATATATATACAGTGGATTTCATTTATTACGACCTTGGTTATAGCGACCATTTTGCTATAGCGACTTCAAATCTAAGTCTCTTGAATTTAAAGTATACTCCAGTACAAAATTCATGTGGCTATAGTTACTTCGGATGTAACGCCGAGTTCGGATGTAGCGACTGTTTTAATGAATCATTTGTAACAAATCCCTGTGGTAATCCCATGTAGATGTAGCGACTGGAGTCGGTCGCCAAAGACACAAAGTGGTTTCTTTTATCTTTTGTTTACAAGTTTACATCCATAGAGATGGTCAATAAGTGTGGTGACCTTTACCATTTGTTTATAGATGTTAGCCAGATAGGTAGGTCAGCGTGTACATTAAAATGATTCAGTTACAAAGTGATATACTGAGTAGCAACTGTGTTTTTTTAATAAGTATGACTCCTAGATGCACACATACTGTTAAAGAGGCGGAAATCATTTCAAAATTGAACAATGGTGAAAACTATACATACCTGTCTGTATTTCTTTAACTTTGCCTATAACGACTTCCGAATATAATGACGAAATTACAGTGGTCCCTTCGTCGTTATATCCGAAATCTACTGTATATTAGAAAGTAACTTTAATAAATGTCAATTGTTTTGATGTTGGTCCTACCTATATAAAATATTTTATTTGTGTAGTATACAGCGTACATATACAGGATGATTCATGAAGTTTTTGCGCCACTTAGGGGTCATTTAAAGTAAAAAAGTTCATATTATCAAGGGTCTCATTCTCAAACTAATCGAGTTATGACGAATTATAAATTTTACGTTTTTATATTTGTAAATATTTACAAAACGGATAATTACAAACACATCAACACCAACAACAAACACAATTACAACGTCAATTACACTACATCTCACAATAAAGTTTCAAAAAATCCGCCACCCACTTCAGTACAATTAGTCAAGCGCTGAAAACCTAGCGGGTCAATAAAATAATCAATCGAGACTTATCAGTACCCAAGGTATTGGTGATTATGATGGGTGGTTACTAACAGCGAAGGGTGCGGAGGTGCACCATCCTGTTGGAATGTTTCGTCGATTTCTTGAGGGTATATCTTTCATAAGAAAATGGTTAAAAAGTATATGGTTCAATCAAATGATTGTGGATTAATCCGTACCATACATTGACAATAAAACAGTGCTGAAAGTTAGTATCAACGGTACCATACGGATTCAGGCCAGACCAAAAGAAAATGGTAAATTGAACTTCATAAATTTCATTAACGTAAATTTTATAATTTGTCGCTGTTTTTAAGAATTGGGCCCAATTAATATGAACTTTTTTGCTTAAGATGATCTCTAGAACAGACTCCTTAAGTGACAGGAAAATTTCGTAAATTATCCTATATTGAACGTTGTGATGTGTACAATTCACAAATGCACTCGTTTGTTGATAACAATACATGTTTCTGTTGTTTTTCATTTAAAAATATTCGAAATAAAAAATTGAAATTCGTGTTTTGAAATATGTTAGACGTATGCTTTGCATGATGGAAAACAAATCACCCAAGTTTGTGTTCTGTTTCAGTTCCTGTTTTTAATATTTACCTACTGATTTCATAAGTGACTTTCGAGTATTTTTATTAATAGCTACTGTTTCTAAAAATCACGATATGAATTAAGTTCAAATACGAATTGATTGATAAATTCGAAAGCCACGGTCAGTTGCCTGTTGTTATCGTCTCCTTTATTTGAGACAATAGTGCCAAACGAAGTTGTCGAGGGTTATAATTATGTTATTTCTCGAATATGGTTGAGGGAACTACTTCTCGAGTCCAATCTTCGCTCACAAGCCTTGTAAATTGTGCATTGTTATCAAGATATCTGTGTTTGATGTGTGACAATTCGTAGCTTGACGTTGGGTCCAACTTAGCACAAAATATACGCACATATACATCTCTACACTATATATACAATTTGTGTAATTTAATCCTAAACACAGATACCGACAGGGATCAGCAAACATACATACACAGGGTGGTTTAAAAAGGGTGGGACCTATAAAAACTAGACAATCTAGGTATCAAAATAGAACATTTCATACACAAATATCTTATAGGTATACAAGTTAAATCAGAAAATTAAAAAAGTTTTTCAAAATTTTAGACAAAGTATTCACTATTGTCTTCTGGGCTCCCCCAATGATGGCATCAAAATAAAGTGAAATCGAGTGTGTTGTTTTAATTAAATCCAAAAATTTTTTTGCCGATTGATGCAACAATTATTTAGTGATCTTTACGATAAATAATTTTCCCTTGAATGATAAATGTTGCTTCAAATAAAAAGGAGAATTTCAACACTGTTTTTGAAAGTAGTATGACTCTATTTGTTCACACAGAGAAAATGAAAGTAAGTTTTCCACTTAAATATTAAAGCGATATTTACAATTTACCTCATTATCCCGTTGATTCGTAAGTGAAAATAATAAAAACTACAATTTAGACCCGACTTTGTAAAAATTAAATAAATAAATAAATTTACTAGGTATTTTAGTTGATATTACAAATTAAATTGTAATAATTAAGAAACTTGAAATAATTTTAAAAAAAAACGTCAAAATTGAGATTATTACAAGTTACCTAATAAATTCTACTATTTCTACGGTAAATTCAGTCATTTACAATCGAAAATTGTAATTTTTGAGTTGTCATAAAAATTTAGTTTTCTCCGCGCATATATCGATATTTTTAAGGATTTTAAAAAAACGGCGCACATAACTTTTATAAAATAAATACGTTAATAAGTGTCTTTTACAGAAAATTATTTTAAAATTTGTGTTGTTGAAATTTTGTAGCCAAAAATATCCTTGAATACCAACTGATTTCTCCTGAGAAAACATTTTCCAGGACCGTAGGATTTAATCAAGATATTTTTTCCTCTCAAGATAAAGAAGCCACCCTGTGTATAAAAATATAAATTCAGCTTAGTACCTGTAATACAATGAATCGTCCTTTCAAACGTTCGATAAAAGAAGAAGAAAGCCGTTCGAGTTCCACCTTCAGTTATTACGTCAACTTTTGAAAACGAGAAAACAGAGCAGTTGTCCTTTGACTTTTATATATAATAGCGAGTTGATGTTGGAAATAATGGATGTACGGTACGGTACGGTACGGTAACGTTGCGTCGTCGTACCCGCGCTACGACGCGACGCCTCGCCATCTACGCGACCGCCTCTTCCGCTGCTGTCTCTCCTCCAAATTGCGTATATTGTGTCATAGCCAGGGGGCAAATAAAAATACGACGGTGACGCCAAAGCTATTACAACAGAGACCCGTTGCTGATGCCGGTGCCACCGCTCTCTCGGCGTCGTCGTCGTCGACGGTCGCCTCTGTTCCGTGGTAGTAATTAGGTTGTCGGGAACAGTTGCCATTTGCCCCGTTGGAAGCTCGAAATCTCTCGCTGTTCCATTCCATTGTCCCTAATCGTCTTATTAAACGAATTGTTTGCGTCGTTCGCGAAGAAATTGTATGCTTTCGCAATCTCTTTTCTTATTGCTTCCCGTGGACGGACGTGCCGCTGCGATATTTATTTAAAAAGGAGATCCCCATCTGTATCCTAATTGGGTTTTGTTACAGGGACGATTTTGAAAGTTTTTCTATGGGTAATTGTTGTACGAAGTTGAAGGTTCAAAATGATTCGAAGTTAATGAAACACGTGCCTGTTTTTCAAAAAGTCTCGGAGAAAGGACTTAAAATAGAAAATGGAAATGGAGATTCTACGTTTTGTAGATGTACTGACTTCAAATAAATAATTTTTATGTTCCACAGTATATACCTACACGCGTTTCGCGTGCTTTAAGTGTTGACAGGGCCCACGCTAAAAGTGGATAAAATATGTGTCCCACTGTTGAATCTTGATGAAAAATGAAGTTTCTATAAAGATTCCTTCGATACATTATTAATGTATTAATCTGAATTGATCTTGGCATCAGCATCTACAAAATGAATACTCCTTTTGCCATTAAAAGAGACGCCAGTCCATATAATATATCTTTGAACATACAAATTTAATTCAATCTCGTTTAGAAACGTCTATTAAGAGGACGGATGACAATTCGTTCCTCAAGGGAACCAATTCGTCCATCGATTTACCAACCTGCTATCTGATCAGTATTACGGAAAATTAAGGAAGAAGAAAGTACAAAGCCGAAAGCCCCAAATGCTCTGCCAATGATGACGCGTATTCGCGTGATGCCGCCAGTACTAACAGTAACTTATTAACGTATGTACCAGCTGTTGCGAAGGTCACGAGTATGTATGAGTGTTTCGTCAATTGACGCTTGCAATAATAGAGGACGATATGGTAACGTGCCTGCTAAACTGGCAATCATCGACGGCTCGTTAACTGGGGTACTTTTTGTGCATACTTTTTACACCCTTACGTTGTGGCGCTATTACGAGATGCACTCTACATTGCCTCTAGATGTTACCTTTCAAGTATTTCGAAATACTGATCAAGCATAATGTATATATGTTGTTTGTTGCCCAATACGTCTATCTTTCAATCGAAAAGTTATAAAAAAGTAGAACAACAGATTAAACCGGAGGTCTATACAATATTTTTATTTATGTACTTATGCAGCAATCCAAAACCGAAAATCAGTTCCTATTCCACAAAGTGACAGAAGCGATTTATAATGCCGACAAATAAATATTTATCAATTACACTTCAATTTGTTGTCCGAACGAATGAAGTTGTCCGATAGAAGACGATAGCATTGTTGTGTGTACTTTTTGTTTTGGTAGCAAACTATCCCGCGATGGAAAACAAGATAACGTGTGAAAGGCCTCCTTTGATTAATGGATGCCATTAAGTATTCTTCCTGTTCGTAAATTTTGTCATTATCTCTGTAATTTACGAGACAATCGATTCTGGTCGGTTTCGTTGGTTGTAACTGCGGGCCGACGGCTCGTAAGGCCGCCGGAACCCGTTATGCTAAACAATGTCTAACTGTTTTCGATAGTAAATCTTCTATTGACTTCTTTTTTGTCTCTTATTTCTTTTCTTTCATTATTATTAGATGCTATTTAAATTAAAATTAAATGAAAGGGGCTATTACAAAGGCCAACGTATTCTGCGTTCATATGTGAAAAAGAAACGAAAGAACGAAAGAAGAGTGTTGTTATACTTATTACCGATGCATGTTTTAATTACACAAGTAACCCAATATCTTTCGGACTAAAATACTAAAGACTAAACAATTATTACTTTATAGACCATAATCCTTAGCAAGGTTGGACAAAGACCTTATAAAGAAACCTTCAAAGCCGAAAGCCCTTACTTATAATGTTTAATTGTTCCTGAAGCCTTAATTATGTTTTAAAGTCCAAAGTCTTTTAATTACCATTCAATTCGAAAAGTAATTGGATTCCTAAGCACTAAGCACTTTGAAAGAGCTTCAAACACTTTAAAATAAAGAACTTCAACTACTTAATTGTTTGCAAAACGGCTTGAAGTGCATTGTACTAACTGTGAAAGGGCTAAGAGTACATTTTACTGCACAGAGAATTAAAGATTTGTCCAAATCAGTTAAAAAAAGCTGAAGAAGAAGCCATTTTCTTTCGACTAATCCCAAAAATTTTCGTTACCTCAAACTGCATATGTCCATCCTCAAACCAAATATGAAATCTACGAATAAAACTAGAGGTAATTTATAATGACATGAATCTTTACTTTGTAATACGAAGTGATAAAACTCCAATCGCTGATTGATTTCTACATTTCTTTCTCTCATAAGCATTGGCCATAACATTTTACAGTTTATCTGGAGCTTCATCTCAATCTCTAGTTGTATTGAGCAGTATGCCCTAGACCAGGGGCCAGAAGAGTCGAAAATGTACAATTTATAAAATTTCAAAGTTTTTAAAGAGTCATAAAATTTTTTCTTGCCAAAAATAAATAGTACTCGCATTTAAATAATTTTTTTTGATAAAAACTAATCTATTTGTTCATAAGAAAAGATATCTATTTATATACAACACTAACTTGTACTTCAATAACAAACATATTGAGCAAACAAATTAAATGGGAGCCATGGCTTTTCATGGTTATTCAAGTAGAAAATTTAAACTTTACTAAACTTGTNTTTTTTCTTGCCAAAAATAAATAGTACTCGCATTTAAATTATTTTTTTTTTTGATAAAAAACTAATCTATTTATTCTAAGAAATAATATCTATTCATTCATAAGAAAAAATATCTATATATTTACAACTCTAACTTGTACTTCAATAACAAACAATTGAGCAAACAAATTCAATGGGAGTGTTTTGGCTTTGCATGATTTTAGAAAGTTTGGATAAATTTGGCTCATAACTTGTTGTTTTAAGTTTCAAACACGACTCTCTATTGGGATGCGGTGAAAAGCGAGTACAAGTGGCTGAGATATAGAATCAGTGCCTAATCCTCGTTAATCAATTCAGAAAGATTTTTAAATGTTTCTTTTTTTTATAAAATAAATAATATTTTCGTATGGAACTAAAGAGCCGCAGCTTCACATCCAATGAGCCGCATGTGGCTCGCGAGCCGCAGGTTGCCGACCCCTGTGCTAGACGCCTAGAGGTTTAAACCATTGCTTAGCATGCAAAAGGACACTAGTTGGAGTCCTGTTTTGTCTATCCTGGACATAGGCAAGTGTTGGGACAGTAATACTTCTCAGATAATCTGAGTCCCATTTTTCTCAGCCCAACCAATACTCATCCATTCCCACGATTCCTAATAGGAGTTTCTGAGGAGTGTTTTCCACTCTTCCCTCTGGTGCAGTTTGAAAAGACTTAATGTCTACCAGAATTAGTAACTAGGGTAAAATTGTCTAGCAAGAAAGGACGTACTCGACGTAAATAATGCCCTGAATATCGACTAAAACTATCAGCATTTCGTTCGCTTTGTACATGAAAAAATTCGCTTTCGTTGGCCGCTCTCCCCCTCACTTCTAACCTTTATTGATGAAGGTGTTTTAGAAAAATATCCTTACCCATACACATTTTCCAATTGGCGGAAGATTTGAGACAGCTTTTCACCCAATTTCACTTAATGTTGTTCACGTTGGTTTTCTTTGTGACACCATGAAAAATCTTAGTTTCTAAAAATACGGATAAATTTCAACGAAAGTACCTACAAAAAGACAACCGCAGTATTGTTAGGTGGGGAGTTACAATTATATTCCCGGAAGTTAATTACCACAGCTCTATAACTAGAGATGACCACATTCTATGTGATCGAAAACTTTCTGACTCCCTAATAGGAATCGAATATTCATTAAAATAATGGCGAGGTGCCTTTAATCGTAATTAAATTTAATACACATTTTTTTAACATCGTATCATTAAAAGAAGCAGCGGTATAAAAGACATTAATGTGTTTATTATATGAAGACTTAACACGAACCCGACATACAAATTAGTATGAGTTTTTTTATTAGCGCAGTATGCTCTCTTTCGCCGTACGGCCAATAACCATACATACTTATTTCTCGATACCAAATTTGCACTCTCAATCCGAGATAAAAAGGCTTTACTAGTAAGTATATTAAACCAGTAAGCGATTATTATTAAAGTGCAGCTGCTTTTCTTTAACATTCCAATATGCGTACATAATATACGGTATAATAAGCGGCGCAATGTAGCCATATTTTTTAAATAAATAAAAACGTCGACATCTCATAAGCGATGTTCGTCGGCAAGAAGTTCCATTGGTAGAAGTAAATTTGCGGCGATCGTCGTCACAGGTATACATACTTACATATACGCGTGTGCACCTATGTATACAGTTTTATCGTGTCATTCAGGGCCGGATTGACTTGGCATGACAAGTTGATTAAACTGTTTAATTAAGTTACATAATTGGCGCGTTAGTGGTTCGCCGCGTATGTACCGCGATGGCGTTGAACGACGGACAGACCACAGCACCACGGTACCGCGGTACCCGTCTCGTACCTAGCCAGACTTCAGGCGCAATTATTTTCGGTTTTCTTACCGTGCTATTCACGCCTGTCATCTCTAATAACGTTACCTTCACGAAATTTATCAAACCAATTGTGTGCTCTTGGTTCCCGAGCGCGAGCATTTTTCATTCTACCCTGCCCCGCATTCTTATACATACATATATAGGTACTTACTTACATCGAAAATTCTCAAATGATAACCTTACGGCTAGGGGCAACTGGTGTAGGTATATCTGATGCAGAAATGAGCTCTCCAAAACTGCGAATAAATATATATGTAGTTTTGAGACCCAATTACTAAAATTGATCAATATACTTAATAATTAAGTGTGTCTACATTACACCAGACGCTGACGATGTGCGTGTGAAAAATCGGCTTTTGCTGGCCATTGTATATGAGAAGTACTAGACGAAATGAATTTTCAGAATCTCTGATCGACAACGACATAATATTCTTCATATTACTGAACTCGGTCGCGCGGGAGAGCTCTGTTCACCGATTCGGAAATCCTTACCGCTATGCACATCACCTGTTTTTTGTTTTATTATAAAGCAGCGAATTAGACAATTTAATCTAATAGATGGGTTATTACTTCTTCTAAATCAATGTTTTCCACTAAAAATTTATATTAAAAATTGATGTACCTTCTAGGCTTCACCGAGAAGGTTATTGACAATTTGCACAACTTGAGGGTTTGGGTTATAGCTAGTTGAGATTACACTGTTTTGAAATTTAATTTCATTCGATTTTCTGGATAAATTATTAGCTTGGTCGCTAACGGATTCAAGATAAACTAATTTGACGTAAACAGAACTAGCCTAGACAAAATGAGAAATAATGAGGAGAATTGAGAGGATTGGCCGCGAAACAAGAGGAAGTAGCGGACGATGTAGTGGCGGAAAGGCGAGCTGGGGAATTATCCAGTTTCGCTCGAAAATTTGCTAGAAATTCGGAGTATATTGGCTTCTCGAGTCGGTGCCTAATCTGGTTTTTGATTAGGCCCGTCGCGCTTTCCATGCTCTCGAAGAAAGGCTCTCCTTTTTTTGCCTTAGCCTCAATGGCCGCTTAGGGCTTCAAGTAGGGTCGATTCAGATGCTGAAAGTTTGGCTTTCAGTTCTCTCAGATAGCGGGAGGGAGGGCCAGAATTTAACGTGGACTCCCTTTCTTTACTAAATCCCCTGATTTTATTGCCCTTCTCATTGTCCTCAAAACATGAGTCATCTTGCACATGAAGGAGATGGTTTGGCCGAAACGTGGCCACAGTATTAAAAGTCTATGCTGGAGACCCCAGCACGTGCTTTGGTAAGTTAGTAAGACTGCCCTTAAAAAAATTCAATCTCACCCGGTTTCTCGATAAACTAATAGTTTGGCCTGGTAGTGCTACTTTGTTCTGAAATCGAACCTGGTCAGTAAAACCTTTTGGATTAGGCCAAACTGCTTCATCTTATCCCCCTCCGGATAAAGTCGTTTTACCTTAAAATTGGGTTTGACCGATATATATACCTTTGAATCCCTTTTCTTAGTGTACTGCCGTTTATTTTTATTGAAAACACTAAGATGAAAGATATAATCTGAAAACCAATTTGTTTTCCTTATCAAATAAAATAAATTAATATTATCTAATATATTAAAGCAACGAGATTGTTAAGTATAATTGTCTAAAATCCAAAATTGTTTCATTATCGGCCCCTTCGTCAGACGAGCGTTAAACGCCGAATTTCTCCACAATTTCCGCGCAATATCTCGATTGTCTGCGTGAAGGGGATTCGCCGGAAATCGTAACAATTCCCGCGTAACCTTGTCAATTACTCGAACGTGAACATTGTGCCACCCTCCGGAATCACAAGGGGCTCGCTCAGGAGTTCCTATTTCCTGTACAATTCATATTCCAATAACGTATGCATCTTTACTTATCTACGTGTATGGTTCACATACACTAAAGCATAGGCATCTGGGGAGGTTTGCGATCGTCGCAAGGGGTGTCAAAAGGAAATTAAAATCGTACAGCGAGTCTAAGAATTGTTGAGAGTAAACCTCTTGGCATTTATTTTACTATGAAGGAGTGAATGCTAGTAAATCTCCAACATTTACGCGTAAAATCCAACGTTTATAAGGAAGGATGACAACTAAAAGATCGAAATGGCATTAGTAGGATTATAATAATGCAATAAAGGCTATCACGTTCCGTACATTCGTTTAGTAAATCATAAAGTTCTTAGTCAATCGTTTATCGCACGCTATGAATAGTTCCAACCAAGCGGCATGACCTAGAGGTTTAGACCATTGCTTACCATTCGGGAGGGAGGACGCCGGTTCGATTCCGGGTCCGTCTGTCTTGGTCCAAATTTTTCTGTGGTTTCCTTGGATCATTTAGGCAAATGCTGGGGCAGTAATATTCCACAGATAATCTTTCATTCTCTTCTGTCTTGATTGTGCCCGTCTCAACTTTCTCACCCGAGCCACCACCCACCCATTCCCACGATTCCTGAAAGCAGGTTGAAGAGGGCCTTCCGCCCTGCCTTCCGCCCTACCTTCCGGCGTAGTCCAGAGGTACTGCCCGCCTATCAGCATTACTGGCTGGTGGGAATGAAACACCCAAAAATTTTTTTTTAAGAATAGTTCCGAAAAATCACTGACCAAACCGAAGTTGCCCAATTAATGAATGTTCATTTAATATCAAATTGTTGACGGTACATTGCCATCTATTGAAATTTAGAAATTTTTGAGATGCTATTATAGGAGGACATGTTAAAAATACTGTGGACAGAAAAGGTTAGAAATAAAAAAGGTATAATGAGAGCAGTTATGGAAATAAATAAGAAATATGCAAGATAGGTTAGCAGGACAACTTCTAAGATCTAAAGGGCTAATTGGAGGCATTTTAGAAGCAGAAATAGGAGTCAAAAAGGTATAAGAGAAGGTATTAGCAGAGTAGAGGGCGTTATGGAGATAAATAAGAATTATGCGAGATAGATTGCCAGGACAACTTCTCAGATCTAAAGGGCTAATTGGAGGCATTTTAGAAGCAGAAATAGAAGTCAAGAAGGTATAAGAGAAGGTATTAGGGGAACAGAGGGTGTAATAGAGGTAAATAAGAAATATGCAAGATAGGCTGGCTTCTCAGATCTAAAAGGCTAATTAGTGGCATACAAGAATCAGAAATAGTAGTAAAAAAAACAGAGGTAGACCTAGATTATTGCTCGCAAATAGTAAGTTGTACGTCACTCTAGTTTCCGAGAAGTGCGAAGACTGGCTCCAGATAAGAAGAAGTAGAGTCTTTAGGTTGATGACTTATGATGATCACTATTTTCTCCCAGTAGGTCTTCGAACTAACATATTAATTGTGAGATATTGTGGGTTTCTAGGTTTCTCATGGGTACGCGGTAGATAGCACAAAAAAACATAAATAAAAATAACGACTTACATATTTCGTAAGCTGATAATGAAAACAAATTTTAAATTGAAATTCATACATGCCTTTTGAGTTGGTTTATGTTTTTATTGCTATTTCTAATTTATTTTTAAAACTGCTACAGATAAGTAAATGCGGCTTTTTTAATTATTGTTTTTATATTTATATCTGTATGCTGGAATCTCTAAGATATATGTATACATGTAGGTGTAAGAAAAGGTTAGAAGCGTTCGAAATGTGGTGTTACAGACGAATGATAAGGATACCGAGGATAGAGAACGTTAGAAATGAAGAGGTATTAGAAAGAATAGGAGAACAGAGGACTCTATGGAAGTCAATAAGAGATGAGCGAGACAGGTTGGTGGGACACCTTCTCAGGAATGAAGGTCTAGTCAGAGACATATTAGTGGCAGAAAAGGGAGTTAGGAGGAGTAGAGATAGACCTAGATTAGATCACTGTTCGCAAATAGTTAAAGATGTGGGAGTTCTAGTTTTAGGGAAATGCGAAAATTAGCTCAGAATATGAAAGAGTAAAGGTGCGTGTCCAACTAGTCTTAGGACTGGACGAGGAGGGGAAATCTTCAAAAGACACCTCCAGAGGGGAGGTGGTGTCGGATTTTTACCGACTAAAACCCCTCCTCGACTGCGGAGATAAACCCTGAGAATTGCTCATCCCCGGGAAGAAAAAGGAAGGTTGGGATTGGAATGCGGATTGAGATGGGAAAAGGGTCGCGTGTTGTTGAAGGGAGTATTGGGGAGGGAAATGGTCGAAGTAGGTGGTCCACCTCTGAAGTGATGGGTAGACACTTAGGACTGACGACCTTATGATGATGATGTAGTATTTATTTTCTAGTCTTTGCATTTACCTTAATAATAAAGACAAAGAGATGCACAAGCTACATTTTAATTTTTTTGTTCTTCCAGATGCATTTATTGAGCGTATCGTTTCGCTAACGAGATGATGATGACCCACGAGTTGCATCATGTGACCGATCGTTCAGGAAGCGGCAGCGCAATAAAATATAATAACGGTAAGTGCACTGAACCAAGCGCCAGGTCTCTAAAGTGAAACAATGGCAAGAGACCGCATTTCATTCGTCGATCGCTCGCTTAATAATAATACGTCTGCTGAGCGATGTCGTCTCTTCTTCGGTCGCTTCGGGATTCTTTCATCTAGAGTTGACATGGGGCACGACGGGACGCCCATTTATTACATTTCAATTCGCGATTATCTGTCCATGTGACAAGCGACTATTAATTATTGTCGAAGTTTCGGAAAGTCGCAGTAATCGAACGAACGAACAGCTTCGGTAGCGACATATGTCTAATGATACTTTCTTCTTGTAGTGTCGGAAAGATAAATATTCCTTCCGCGGGATTCAAAGGCTCTTCTCGGTTTTCCTTCCTGCTCTCTCGGCTGTATCCGCGACGGCTGGTGCTAATTGAAATGCAAAGAATAACGCCTGACGACACGGATTTGTTTTCGAAATGAATACGACAGTTTTTCTACTTACATTCAAACTCGAGTTCGACACCAGTCGTTTTCGCCATGTTGCTCCTTCGTTCATTCTTTCGATCATTTATCGTATTAAAGCCACGCTGCGGCTGAGGACAATTACGGTGCTAGACGTTTTCCATTTTCGTTCGGCGCTTTCGCGTTACAAAATCGCTTTGATTTATTATTGAAAGTGTTTTAGTAACCAAAAATAATACGGAACCTTTCAATTTTTCTAGCAGATGTTTGTTAAATAGGTATATAATTATTATAAAGAATATAGCAATTCAGAAAATACTACAAACGGCGCAGTAAACGCCATCTGTAGCACGATGCTACATTTTAGGATTACGTATGCAGACCACTTCGAATTATTTTAATATTGCAATTGTCACAAATTTTATAGTAATTGATCCCCGATTCAGGACTTTTAGTTGACACGCTTCTTCTCTTAAACGACTTTACCGATATAGGTCAAATTTAGCACAATGTTCATGCACAGTCAGGAGCAGATTTGTAAAAATAATTTTAAAAATCGGACATACCACGGAGAAATAATCACCAGAAGAAGAAATTTTTATCTGATTTTTCAAGAATGGTCTATTAAAAATTTTCGAATTTGGCGCTAAAATGACTATCTTGAGACTGTCTACAGTCCAAAAAAATAAGATCATAATTCGGACATTCCATTGAGGAATAATCGGCAAAAATTATCATCCATCCTGACCACAGTGGTCAGTTCTCCATCTTTCCAAAACTACATTGTCGAGAAATAAAAATTCACGTCTGATATTTAGTAAAAGAATGCCAAATGATATTAGAATTGATCTCCCTCATCCAAATCCCTGTGGGTCGGGAAGGGAGCGATTTGAAAATCTTAAATAGGAACTGCAACCTTTGATTGTAGATTTCTGTTCTATGATAAAGCTATATACCTAATTTTCACTTGAAACATCTTTACTATTCATAACAGATGACGCTCTGACAGACCTAATTCAATTTCTTCCACCAGTTTAAGGGAATATTCTAGTTTTTTATCATGAGACTGCGTTTAAATGATTACCTCGCCTCTCGCCTATAATTGTAAAAATTAGAAACTATAAATAACATTCCTAACGTTAATATAATCTGTAGGTACTCTTAATGTCAAAAGATATGTAAGGAATTAATTATATGATTTTTTAGAACATAAAACTTCAAAATATGATGGCTTGAATGTATATGCTTTTCGTGAGGTGGCCGGTAGGGTAACAGATCTGAAAATTTGAATTTTTAAAATTTCGGTAACCATGACATTCTCTTATAATTTAAATAAAGGTACAACATATGAAAATCGACATGCAGTTTACATTAGCTATTACAATGACAAGGTAACAATTTACAGATTTATTATATCCAATTTTTCCTAATCAATACAATCTATATTTACAATCTTCAATTAACAAAAGATCAGGTAGAAGTAGAAAATATGTATGTACATCGTTCTTATTTACATGTACTTTAAATTATATATTACAATGACAAGGCAACAATTTACAGATTTATTATATCCATCAATTTTTCCTTCCGTTACAATCTATATTTACAATCTTCGATTAGTAAAAGATCAAGTAGAAGTAGAAGACATGTATGTATTACATATAGCTCTCATTTACATATACTTTACATGAGATATTACAACGAAAAGGAGACAGTTTACAGATTTATTATATCCAGTTTTTTCTTTACAATCTTCAATTAGTAAAATATTAAGTAGAAGTAGAAGATATCTTGTTCGTAGTTTCATGAACTTTATATTAGATATTACAATAACAAGGCAACAATTTACACATTTTATTGTATCCAATTTTTTTTTCCCTTACAATTTACATTACAATCTTCGATTAACAGTAAATCAATCATGTTGCTCTTATTTTCATGCACATTTGTGCACTCCAAGCTTATTAGGTTTGTTAGTATAAGTTCACTATAAGATAAAAATATGGTAATTGTTCCTTTTGAAGGTCTGCGGTTGCATTGTGCAGATTCAAAGTAGAGAGACAGGCGGAATTTTAGCGGGCAGAAGACAGGCTGTCGCGTATAAAATGCTTACTATGTTGGACATAAAATTTAACGTCTCCTAACACTGACGCGAGAGTATGAAATTTAATAACACTTTATTGCTAATAAAACCTCGTGAACGCAAGGAGCCCAAAGAGTGTAGAATTAAACGACGAAAACGGAATACCTAACCTTATTTTAATAAAACAATAAACATTGTACTTTAGTGGTCTATAAAAGTCAAAATGAAGTTTTATAGTCACGTTTTATGTTTTTCAACACAACACAAACATTTTGACGCCACCCTAATTTCCTTTGTATTGAACTTGTAGGCAAATAGTTTTAGGTCTACTTTAAGGTAAGACATGATTCATTATTAAATTTTAAGACACATATGCACCTACTTTTTGTATCTAATCTATAAATATCACGTAACTATTGTAAAATAACTCACAAGTTAGAGATTGGTTTATTTTCTACTTTAAATGATGAATGATAAGGGTTGTACTAGAATTTTATTTAGGGATAGGCGGGAAAGCTCATATTGTGCGAAGGGGTGGGTATGTTAGTACCTGAATCACATAATTTTCGCATTTCTAACAGAAGATGACGTATCTTCTGTGAAAGAAAGGATTAATGGATGGCTAGTTCCAAATTTTTCTGTTTCAGATAGTTTTGAATAAAGAATTAAAATAAAATCAAAATTATTGTGAAAATTTCATTTTGAAAAATATTACAAAGCTCTTTGGGGTGATCCACGGATAATACCGTAGTATACCATATGGTAGGAGGGGGGCTCGAAAAGTGGCTCGTGGCGAATGGTTTAAATTGAATTGTTATGCGGCACCCTTCTGATTTGTAAATTGTTATATTTTTATTTAAAAATTTGGGAAACCGGAAATCCATTTTTACTCACTATGGAACAAATAAAAGAGTTCTGATACCTGCAATAGAGATATACGACAATGATCGTCAATTTCCAACTGAAAAATTTCATTTTTCCTTATTTGCTTCCATGCATGTATTCTTGACTTTTAGTTCGAAGTACCTAATGATCATCTATTAAATACCTTTTTATATAACACATACGTATTAGGTACAAGTAAGATTGTCTTTTACCCTAGTCCACGTTCTTCTGTGGTTTCCTCAAAATTGAGCAAATGGGATAGCAGTATTCCATAAATAATCATTCACTTCTATTTTATTTTCATTAGTCTGGTCTAGAAAGGGCGGAAGAACTCTTAGGGTAAGACCAATTTGGGTTTAGAAGAAACAGGGGAACGCGGTAGACCATTCTAGCTTTACGGATAATAAAAGAGAAAACGATAGAAAAAGGAAAGTCCATACCCAGGATTTGTAGATTCAGAAAAAGTTTTGACAATGTTAAATAACACAAGATATTAAAATACTTAAAAATTATAAGATACAGAGATAGAAGAGCGATACTTAGTTTGTATAAAGAGCAGCGGGCAGTTAATGGAGCTGCAACGTAGAGAAGTAAATATTATGAAGGGAGTCAGATAGAGATGCGCACTGTCACCGCTACATTTTAATCTATACACCTAAGACGTGATCAACATCATTAAAGACAGTACAATTGTAGGGATAGATATACTGGGGCAAAAGATTGGTATGCTTTAGATTTGCAGTTGATATAGCACGGAGGAGTTAGAGATATTTTTAAATAAAATGGAAGCGGTATTGACAAACAGTATTGTATGAAAATTAATAAAAGTGAAACAAAAATACTGGTATACAAGGGAAGAAAAAGTAGGGAAAGTGAGAATATAAAGATAGGAGAAGAAAAATTAGAAGAAGTGGCCGATTTTAGGTATCTAAGTTAGTTAGATAAGTTAGGATGGAAGGAGTAGTAGGGATATAAAGCAGAGGATAGCGCAGGATCGAATCGCCTTCAAGAAAAAGAAGTCACTTCTATGCTCGCGAACGATTAATTTAGAAATTCGAAAAAGGTTGTTAAAGGTGTATGTTTCGAGTGCGGCGTTGTACGGGTGCGAAACATGGACAGTGGGAAGCGTTCGAAATTTGGTGTTACAGGCGAATGATGAGGATATAGAAGGTTAGAAATGAAGGGTTATTAAAAAGAATAGGAGAACAGAGGACTTTATGGAAGTCAATAAGAAATAGGCGAGGTAAGTAGGTAGGACACCTTCTCAGGCATGAAGGTCTAGTCAGAGACATATTAGAGGTAGAAATGAGAGTTAGGAGGGATAGAGGTAGACCTAGATTAGGTTACTGTTCGCAAATAGTTAAGGATGTGGGATGTTAACTTTTAGGGAAATGCGTAGATTAGCTCAGGATTAGAATGAGTGGAGGTGCGTGTCCAAATATTCTTAGGACTGACGATCTTATGATGATGATGAATCTGGTCTGATCTGTATATCCTCGAAATCAGAGTTATCATACACAGAGGAAAGACTATATTAATACATCTGCGTATATTTTCATGCTTCTGATACAAATTTAGCTATTCATAATTGTTTAAAAGTCCTGTATCCTATGGGTAAAGAGAACAAACTGATATGATCAATTATTATATATATAAGAAGTTCTCATTGCACTTGAGAATAATATATAGCTTAAGCTTTTAATGATTACGTTTAAGACCACCGTTTGCGCGATCGTTATAGCCTTTTTCAATATTTCAGCCTGTACAATAATTTTCTGCATACATAATAGCAATGTCAACGATAAAAGTTATTAATTTACAGCAGCTGCTTGATTTTAAAATTGTTTGTATATATATATATATATAT
>NW_020442462.1:1009744-1014849 GCF_000699045.2 Agrilus planipennis | reverse complement strand
TTTTTGTCATTAGACAATACAAACCGGCCTCCCGGCCGGTACCGCCGCAACCGCTATGTCCCTGCATTTTAAATCTGTAATATCTTCGAAAATATTCATTTAAATTACATGCTGTAAAGGGACATATTGATCTATATTAAATGCACAATGTATTTAAAGTACTTAATTGGATAAGAATTATTGCTGTATTGCCTACAATTGCTTCGTAAATAAGTCATTATTTCTCATAAAAAATAAAGGATAAAAATGGTTGTGGGTTATCCCTAGGAGATAGACATATACCATCGCGGTCTTTTTTGTAGACCCTTTTAAGATGTACAATATTGTAGTACATTATTTTGATCTATCTCGTAGGGTTCAGCCAGCGTTTGCAATGTAAGCGCAAAAAATGTGTTTATTTACGACATCACATTAGAAACCTCTAAAATTATCAGTGTTTCCCTACTATATTATGCATGTACTATACATATAAACTTTCCTCTTCAATCAATCTATCCGCATCAAAATCCGTTGCGTAGTTTTAAAGATTTAAACATACACAGGGACAGACAGCGGGAAAGCGACTTTGTTTTATACTATGTAGTGATGATATATTTTTTTATTTATTCATTAAAGTAATTGTTGTTGAGGATGGACTTTGTCATTCAAATTCTTATTGAAGGTATTACTCGTTTTTAATTTACTGTTGGGTACTAGTAACTACCTAATGAGCATAGATATTGTGAATCCCAAATTTCGACTGGTGTAGATGGGATACAGGGGGAAATTCTAAAACATGCAGGACAAGCGGTTAGAGATCGTATGTTTAAACTAGTTAGTGACATTTACGAGACGGGGATAGTCCCAGAGGATTATAAACGAAACGTAGTAGTAACATTATCTAAAAAGAGGGGCGCGGATAGGTGTGAGACGTTTAGAACAATTAGTTTAACTTCCCATGCGTCAAAAATGTTAACTAGAATTGAACAAAGGAGCATGGAAAAAAGGGCGGAAGAACTATTAGGGGAAAATCAATTTGGGTTTAGAAGAAATAGAGGAACGCGCGAGGCCATTCTAGCTTTACGGGTAACAATAGAGAAAACGATAGAAGAAGGAAAGAGTGCGTACATAGGATTTGTAGATTTATAAAAAGCTTTTGACAATGTTAAATCGGACAAGATGTTAAATATACTTAAAAATGTAGGGATGAGTTACAAAGATAGAAGAGTGATACTTAGTTTGTACAAAGAGCAACAGGCAGTTATAGAGCTACGGCTGCAACGTAGAGAAGTAAAAATTAGGAAGGGAGTCAGACAGGGATGCACATTGTCACCGCTACTTTTTAATCTATACATCGAAGACGCGATCAACATCGTTAAAGACAGTAGAACTGTAGCGATAGATATACAGGGGTAAAAGATTAGTATGCTCAGATTTGCAGTTGATATAGCAGTATTAGCATCTAGCAAATAGTTAGAGATAACCTTAAATAAAATGGAAGTAGTATTGGCAAAACGGTATTGTATAAAAATAAATAAAAGTAAAACAAAAATACTGGTATGAAAAGGAAGCAAAAGCCAGAAAAAAGCGAATATAAAGACAGGGGACGAAAAATTAACAGTGTCTGATTTTCAATATCTAGGAAGTCAGTGCTTCATCAAGTGATCATTTGACATCATCAAATCATTACCTGAAAAGGCCCATGCTTGTCGAAGCAATATTGTAGTGTCTACAGAATAAAATTCTTGAAATTAAATGGTTTTTAAGTCGGCTTAACATGACAAATCGACAAAGGCTCCATTTTTAAAAAGACTACCGAATTATTGTCATTTTGAGTTTCATGTTAATTGCCGCTACTAACAATTTCAATCCACCGTAAATTTAAAAATATATGATTAAGGAGATTCGGAATTTCAAACAGAATATAAAGACGAATCATCTTTTCGAGTTACTTCCCCATGAATTTTTCAGTATTAGTAGTCAAATAAAAAAATAACCGGAAGTAAGACAAGTTTGAAGATTAAAACTGTTATCCTATACGGTAGAAATAGCCTCTTTGTACAGGTCTCCGAAAGATTTACAGGAAACCGCATTCATGTTTCGTTAATAAAGCAGCGGTTGACGGTCACTCCCAGCTGTTCGGCTGCCAGCGATTTATGTTTGACGATTTTTCCTGGATTTATGACATCGCCAGCCCGGTCCGCGAATAAACAGCCCGTCGGGATCGGAACATGACATCGAGCCTGAAAGCCGGACAAATGGAAGCAATTAAAATGCACATTAGCTGTTTCGCGCAAACCAGAAATCGCACAGAATTCATCTATCCGTCCGTTCTGTTCATTCAACACGTTACGCTGCTCAGCTTGTCGTTTGCTAGGAAGGTATTACAAGAAAAAAAAAAAACAAGAAGAAAAAGAAACACTTGAAAGTAATTCCATCGTCAGGTATATATCCTGTAGCGTGTCCAAGGATTTATCTAATCCATTCAATGTCAACTGATAAGTCGCAAGTATTCGTATGTCTGCATATAACAATTTAGCGACCGGCCGATAAAAAAGCAACGCGAACATTCTGATTACCGCTTATCTTAATCCTGATTCCTGAAAGTCATACACACACTCGATTAAAAGAATAATTTTTACGCATACGGATTGCTGTACGGCCGTACTGCGTGTTTGTAGTGCCCACTATATGCTGGTAATCTCAGAGAAAATTAAGATAACTAGTACGCCACAAACTAGATTGTATCAAACGGAATATACACCTGTGCCATGTGCATATTCATGAAAGCATAGGGAATCTACGTGTTATTGCTCAAAGGAAATGAAAGCCAGTATACAAAAGTATTAAACAAAGTTTAATACAGTTACAGGAATAATACTGACATAAGTTTAAAGGAGTATATCCGATATTCCATTTATTTGCAATTGTTTGATTTGTCAGGACGGAAGGAGTAATAGGGATATAAAGCAGAGGATAGCACAGGGCCGAGTCGCCTTCAATACAAAGAAGTCACTTCTATGCTCGCGAACGGTTGATTTAGAAATTCGAAAAACGTTGTTAGAGTAAGTTTGGAGCGCGGCGCTGTACGGGTGCGAAACATGGACGGTTGGTGCGGCGGAAAAGAAAAGGTTAGAAGCGTTAGAAATGTGGTTTTATAGGCGAATGATAGAGAAGGTTAGAAATGAAGAGGTATTAGAAAGAATAGGAGAACAGAGGACTCTACGGAAGTCAATAAGGAATAGGCGGGATAGGTTGGTACGACACCTTCTCAGGCACGAAGGTCTAGTTAGTCAGAGACATATAAGAGGCAAAAACAGGAATTATGAGTAGACCTAAATTAGATTACTGTTCACAGATAGTTAAGGATGTGGGTTGTTCTAATTTTAGGGAAATGCGAAGTCCAACCAGTCTTAGAACTGACGACCTTATGATGATGATGATGATGATGATGTTCTAAAAGGAGGAACAAAACATTTATGAACTGATGCTGTCCTGAATCCGTCGACGGTTGGAGCTGCTTTCTAACGTTTCGCTAACACGAGTGGCGAGCTTCATCAGAGGTCCTTCCATCTGGAGACTACTAAAGAAGCTCGCAACTCACGACGGCCTTTAAACCTAACAGTATCAGTTCACCAACTGGCCACGAAAGCGTTTACTATTAACATTTATGTGCCTCCAGAAGGTTTTGATTCCACTTTTTTTCCAAGAATGAGCCCTCCAACATCACCTCAACAAAATATCACCGTTTTTTCAAAATTTCTCCTATACAAATTAAAGCTGGTTTGCAATCAACATGTTAGATTTTTTCACAGGAAGCTACTTGAACTGTTATCGTTGTTGCACATTCAAAGAAATCAAACTAAAATAATGTACAAATTGCTCTACTTCTGCTCTAACTACCTACCTAACAGCTACTAGCTATCGTCCACAAGAGCAGGTGGTTAATTCTCTCGACCTTCATTTAGTGGTATTTTTAAAAACTACCTCTATTCGGTGTCCAATTGAGCTACCCCGTTTAAATATATTGTTGTTTGGATTTGGTTTAATTTAGATCTCATAAAGCATGGAAGATCCCTTGCTTCCCCTTTCGGTTACCGATTCCTCTTACGCCCCAACAGAAACTTCTTTGGGAGTTGTCGTAGGAAGGGACATCTTCACTTCTATCTGCGCCGAGAAGTAACACAATATATGGATAGCATAAAAGTGACAAAAAATACTGTGATTAATTCCACTTTATATCTCTGCTATTGCAGTTCTTTCCATACGGGTTTCTACAAGAGTTCTGGCTTTCTTCCTGCTGTAGCAGAGAATGCATTTGAAGTACACTTTTTATACAATTGTCCTTAACTGTGGTTAAACCTATCTTAACTTTGTTACGGGGAAATACCACAAAAACGGAAAAGCAAAACTCTATGTAGTATTATTACGTGATGAATTTAGTTTGTTTTTCATATACAAATACTCATAAGAGTCGGTTGTTATAAAAACACAAAGTGATACTTGCGACTAGTTGTATAGTGTTGGGTGGCATCACCTGTTGACGCCTGGTTTTGACGAACTTGTTTTATGATTAAAACTTACGTTAGTTTTTTAATGTTGTGTTTATTCAAACTTGCAACTTAAATAAAAACCTAACGCTAAAAAATATTAATATCACTTAACTGTTACGTTACGAAAATGCTTGTAATTATGCTTGACTAGTTCTGATGATTGTCTATGATTGCGATTGTCTGATGATTGTCGGTGATTGCCACTGATGATTGTCACACTTGTGATTATCGCTGGTGATTGTCACTGATGATTGTCACTCTTGATTGTCATTGTTCTTTGTGGTTGTCACACTGAATATGAAGAAAAAAAATTTTTTTGGGTGTTTCATTCCCACCAGCCAGTAATGCTGGTGGGCGGGCAGTCCCTCCGGACTACGCCGGAAGGTAGGGCGGAAGCCCCCCTTCAGCCTGCTTTTAGGAATCGTGGGAATGGGTGGGTGGTGGTTCGGGTAAGAAAGATGAGACGGACGAAATGAAGACAGAAGAGAATGAAAGATTATCTGTGGAATATTACTGCCTCAGCATTTGCCTAAGTGATCCAAGGAAACCACAGAAAAACTTGGACCAAGGCAG
>NW_020442462.1:1000152-1007588 GCF_000699045.2 Agrilus planipennis | reverse complement strand
CAATTACAAAATTACACCTAAAAGCTATAGCGAAACAATGGATACAGAACGTTGACACTCAACATCACCTTTAAAGTATTAGGGAGGTTCTCGCTATGGTGCTTAATATCTTGCAGTATACGAAGCGGAAATTAATGCATTTAGATAGTGGTTGTACGTGAACACTTTGGACCATTATCCTATAAAGACACAACCTCTCCCTCACGTTCTCTCAGATTAAAAGGATGACATCTAACTTACAAGCCGAACAAATGCTTGTAATTAAAATACGCATTTGCGGTTTCGCAGCGTTTTTCCCTTTCGCATGTTCCCTTGACAGTGGCGTGGCGTGGCTGGGATGAAACGGCGATGGAACAACCGCACAGGGCTCAGGATTAATACCTCGACAATTATTTAAAACGTGTGTAGGCATTAGACTCTCGCTGGGAAATATGTTACGCGTAGACGGACATTCAATTAGAAAGACAAGCAGCACGATGGGATACGGGGGGCTTTTGCGCACCGTTCTTTTGACACAGGCTCGGATTGAGGAGTAGTTTGATGAACAAATTAAACGTCATAATTTGAAGTTCATTTACTGTGAGCTAAAAAAGATTAAATTTTTACAATGCCGTTTTGTCAAAAACAAATTTATAAAAAATATTAACTTGACACTTTCAACGAGATTGATTATGGCGTGCTGATGATGACCCATGATGATTGGTGGTTTCAATAATTTACTAAATATCAACTTAATTGATTATGTAATTAAGGGAGAAATAAAAGGTGGAAGTTTAGTTGAGGAAACTAGAAAAAGAGTAGTGAAATAGGGTTGAAGTTACAAA
Organism: Agrilus planipennis; assembly: GCF_000699045.2. Lineage (NCBI taxonomy): Eukaryota > Metazoa > Arthropoda > Insecta > Coleoptera > Buprestidae > Agrilus > Agrilus planipennis. The sequence goes on along the minus strand of NW_020442462.1, from coordinate 1,006,764 downwards.
AATTAAGCGAGGGAGATATCAGAAAAGAAATAAGGAGAAAGAGAATCCTGAAAATCGGATTTAAAAACAGATATGATGGAAAAATAGAAGAAGCGTTAAGAGGGCTAAATCTAAACCAAGAGCAGCTGAATGAGTGGGATAGAATGGGAAAGTGTGTGGAAGAAATGGTAAGAGTGAGATGTATAGAAATAATAACAGTAGAGGATCGTAAACAATCTCGATACTCTAGCTTCTTTCGAATCACCACTTCTATGCTTGCGAACGGTTAATTTAGAAATTCGAAAAAGATTGTTAAAGGTGTATGTTTGGAGCGCGGCTACGGGTGCGAAACAGGGACGGTAATGCGGTTAGAAGCGTTCAAGGCGAATGATGAGGATACTGTGGATAGAGAAGGTTAGAAATGAAGAGGTATTAGAAAGAATAGGAGAATAGAGGATTCTATGGAAGTCAATAAGAAATAGGCGAGTTAGATTAGTAGGACACCTCTCAGGCATGAAGGTCTAGTCAGAGACATATTAGAGGCAGAAACAGGAGTTACGAGGGGTAGAGGTAGACCTAGATAGGATTACTGTCCGCAAATAGTTACGAATGTGGGTTGTTCTAATTTTAGGAAAATGCAAAAATTTGCTCAGCATAGGAAAGAGTGGAGGTGCATGTCCGACCAGTTTTAGGACTGACGACCTTATCATGATCATACAAAAATTGAGGAGTGGTTCAAGATAATCAACAGAAAATGTGGTAATTTGCGAATGAACGCTATAAATTGTCTCTATTGCAGTTTATTCACACGTTTCATATTGTCATTTATTATTTATGGATTTTTCTTATTAAAATAAAGAGAGTACTTACATTAAAGCAGAGAATTTTCTTTCGGTAATTACCTGCTTAAGAATGTAAAATTTGTATATCTTTCCTATACAATATGCGCATAATATGAATGTGTATTTACATATCGGTGTTTTCGTGTGACTCCACCTACGACGAAAATCAACGTACAAAAGTTTTGTTAATTTTTGTTGTGCAATACTCGAACAAGCTTCTTTAATTTTTTTAGCATAAAAGAGATGGTTATCTTCACAACGGCGTGTTTGTTTGTTTTTAAAGATTCGTGTAGCATATTTCCGTCGCTGTTGCCATTGCAATGGTCGTCGTCGTTTCCCGTGCTGATTAAACGGCCTCTTGCTGCTTTGCATGGTAGTTGTCAAGTCCTGAAGATGTATACGTGCGACTCGGCGTAGGACAAATGAGCTCCTCCGCTTTTTACTGTTCGCAGCCTGTGCGCTATTGATCATCTTTTGTTTTACGTGTTGACTTAGACATTTTTACCGTGTTCGTGCAATTGTATGGCAAGCGGACAACGAGAGAGTCGTTTGTAAAAATCAACGACACGCTGAGATACGTATGACAATGGTTAAATGTCAACGTCTCCAGATATAACGTAATTCATCGAGGACGAAATGATAACTGAAGGAAAAATGTGGATACACAGTTCTTGTCTATTTATTTTATATAAACGTAAACGAATTACATATGCCATACGAGGTCTGTTCAAAAACTATCACGGATTTTGTGTTTTTTCAAAAATGTTTTGTTTATTCATGAATATCTATTTTGTCCCCTTCAAAGTAATCCCCACCAGATATTATACTAGNGAAACTAGAAAAAGAGTAGTGAAGTAGGGTTGAAGTTACAAAAATTAAGCGAGGGAGATATCAGAAAAGAAATAAGGAGAGAATCCTGAAAATCGGATTTAAAAACAGATATGATGGAAAAATAGAAGAAGCGTTAAGAGGGCTAAATCTAAACCAAGGGCAGCTGAATGAGTGGGATAGAATGGGAATGTGTGTGGAAGAAATGGTAAGGGTGAGATGTATAGAAATAACAGCGGAGGACCGTAATCCATCTCGATACTCTAGCTCCTTTCGAATCACCACTTCTATGCTTGCGAACGGTTAATTTAGAAATTCGAAAAAGATTGTTAAAGGTGTATGTTTGGAGCGCGGCGCTCTACGGGTGCGAAACATGGACGGTAAAGCGGTTAGAAGCGTTCAAAATGTGGTGTTATAGGCGAATGATGAGGATACCGTGGATAGAGAAGGTTAGAAATGAAGAGGTATTAGAAAGAATAGGAGAACAGAGGACTCTATGGAAGTCAATAAGAAATAGGCGAGTTAGGTTGGTAGGACACCTCTCAGGCATGAAGATATATTAGAAGCAGAAACGGAAGTTAAGAGGGGTAGAGGTAGACCTAGATTGGATTACTGTTCGCAAATAGTTACGGATGTGGGTTGCTCTAATTTTAGGAAAATGCAAAAATTTGCTCAGCATAGGAAAGAGTGGAGGTGCATGTCCGACCAGTTTTAGGACTGACGACCTTATCATGATGACACAAAAATTGAGGAGTGGTTCAAGATAATCAACAGAAAATGTTGTAATTTGCGAATGAACGCTATAAATTGTCTCTATTGCAGTTTATTCACACGTTTCATATTGTCATTTATTATTTATGGATTTTTCTTATTAAAATAAAGAGAGTACTTACATTAAAGCAGAGAATTTTCTTTCGGTAATTACCTGCTTAAGAATGTAAAATTTGTATATCTTTCCTATACAATATGCGCATAATATGAATGTGTATTTACATATCGGTGTTTTCGTGTGACTCCACCTACGACGAAAATCAACGTACAAAAGTTTTGTTAATTTTTGTTGTGCAATACTCGAACAAGCTTCTTTAATTTTTTTAGCATAAAAGAGATGGTTATCTTCACAACGGCGTGTTTGTTTGTTTTTAAAGATTCGTGTAGCATATTTCCGTCGCTGTTGCCATTGCAATGGTCGTCGTCGTTTCCCGTGCTGATTAAACGGCCTCTTGCTGCTTTGCATGGTAGTTGTCAAGTCCTGAAGATGTATACGTGCGACTCGGCGTAGGACAAATGAGCTCCTCCGCTTTTTACTGTTCGCAGCCTGTGCGCTATTGATCATCTTTTGTTTTACGTGTTGACTTAGACATTTTTACCGTGTTCGTGCAATTNAGAAGAACTTGGACCAAGGCAGACGGACCCGGAATCGGACCGGCGTCCTCCCGAATGCTAAGCAATGGTCTAAACCTCTAGGCCATGCCGCTCGGTCGCTGAATATGATGATTCATGTGCTTTTATGTTTTTTTCGGATATTAACAAGAATTGTGTTAAGAGGGAGAGTAGGTGGAGTTAGTAAGGTTTAGAAACATTAATGGAATTGGAAATAGAAGAAACAGGGTGGTTGGTCCAAGATAAGAAAGTGGGTATAAGGGATGCGGTTCGATAAGAAGAGAAAGGGAGAGATGCGTGTACGTGCAACAATTCTTGGTATCAGACGTCATGATTTGAAGGTGATCAATTGTATCGACTATTGCACACCAACGAAAATAATAATAGATTTTATGACAGCAAAATGAAGATACGGAATACAAAGTAATTGAAATATTATGATGTTGGGATAAACCCCTAATGACACANAAAAAAAATGTGTTTTACTATTTTAGGCCGGGGACTTTTCTGTTGACCTGTTACACTTGCCAATGTTTTTTTTCAATCCTCAAAGCACTTCAAAAAATCATTTTTGTGATCTTGTTCAGCTCCTCTTTCGATGCCCTCTTTATCTCCTCAATCGTAGCGTCGCGTCTTCCTTTCATGGGCCTCTTCAGTTTCTGGAACAAGAAAACGTCACAGGTGGGGAATAGTGGCTGTGGCATTGTTAGTGTGTTGTTTTTGGAAAAAAGCAAAACCTTCAGATTCGACCCAATTTGGCGCTCTTTTTTCGGTCTTGGCTTACGTGGCAGCTTCCATTGGGATGATTGAGCTTTGCTTTCCGCGTCATAACCTTTAACCCATGATTCGTCACCAGTTATGACCCTCTGGAGCAAATTTGGGTCGTCGCGGACAGAGTCCGACAACTGCTTAGCAATGTTAATGAGATGCTGTTTTTGGCCGAAATTGAGTAACTTTGTACGAATTTTCTTCACTTCACCAATGATTTCGTCTGTTGTTGACGTGTTCGGGCGTCCGGCACGCCCTTCGTAGTTCACATCTTCTCGGTCTTCTGAGGACGTTTAGTACCACCGATAAACGTTGGTTTGGTCTAAGGTAGCTTCACAATATGCCACAGTCAACATTCGGAATGCGTTCGCGCACTTAATTTTGTTTTCGCACAAAATTTGATAGATTCTTAGATTAATTTTTTGGAATAGGGAAAAATCTCTCTCTCTCTCTCTCTACAAGTAGTGCAGATTTAGCTTCTCTATACTTACCAAATGGATAGGATGGAGAAAGGACTCCCTGGGATGACCCCTCTGTCAGTCGAAGTTGTTCCAGGAAACTATTGAAAAGACCTGAGGGTTAACGAGGCGAGTATCCCCAAGGTTCGGGTTTATTATCGAAACCCTTAGTACGTTCAATATCGGGGACTACGTATTAATTCGTTATACAAACCCCTAATCCAGCATGCGATTTATCAACTAATTGTCCTTCCAGTTCGATATTCACTGACGAGAGATGAGAGCTAGACTCTTGGGCGACTCCACTTTTGACTATGCCAGCTAACAATTTTCAAATATGGCCCACTAGGAAGTAACCACAAGTTTGTCCAAGAAGAGTTCCCATATTTGATGTCAGGCTAATCGAACCCCCATAAGGCAGATGGGGAGGTTATAAATATGTTAGGTTTGACACATTAAATCCTTATGAAAAACTCATAAGACATACCTCATTCACAATTTCTTTTTTCGGGATCGTAATCAGGAACCTGAGGAAAAATTTCTTTATCGACATGACCTCAATTTGACACTTGTGTCCCTCATAAATTCCAGACTTTCTTTAGTGATTTTTGCCTTTAGTTTTCTGAAAATTGAGTATGTAATCGAGACTCTAGATCTCCCCAAAATATGTCTTACCAAGTAAGGACTAGGTTATGTTGGTTTAGTTTTTAATATTCGATTTTGTCCTTCGTCCCTGCAAAGTTTGAAGTAAAAGCTTTTGTCCTGTACTGGTGCATATTCCTAATAATTTTGGCCTTTTACACGTGTCGAAAGTCCGGGCAAAACCTACATTTCGAGCTTAGTTCGTAACGAATCGTTCAATCGTAGCCGTTTTCAGACTTTGGGCCCAATAAATATACATACATATATCTATACACTTGGTAACGAAAGTACTCTGATGTTTGGGTTATTTTTATTGATTTAACTGTCGACAGATAACAAAGCTCAACACTACTTTTATTGCCAACAATATATCAATGATTTCTAGGTAATTTATTGCCAAATTTATCTCAGTAACAACATAACAATACGTAGATAGCCGAAATATCACTTACAGATAAAAATGGTGTTGGTGTGCGGGTCCGATTCACATAACAATCATTGTAATGTACAGTCTGCACTGATTGGGTTTCGTTGAAACGTTCCCATGCAAATTTTCACCCTTCACGTCCTTTGTTGGTAGTTGCAAGAACGGCAACAAGAGTCCCAACGAAAAAAACGTACCAATATAGAAAGGAAAAACAGACTACCAACAACAAGAACAGCAACAACATTGACGACGATGACGACGACAACGACGCCAAGGATAAGAAGAAGAAGAGGAAGAAGACGAAGAGAAGAGCGGCAGCAACCTCGGAGGCAGTCCACTGGGCCCGCAAGCAACTCCACGGCGACGACGAGGAGCAGCAGAAGCGCATCAGCAGCAGCAGCAGCATCAGCATAGGCACCGGCAGCTCCTATCCCGCTGTTATTCCTCTGCCGTGACAATAAAAATTATAGGCTAGCTGAACTGGAAAACAACAGGTCGAACGAGCAGCAACCGACGATCGTGGATTGCATTCATTAGCGGCCGACACGCAAGGGCCCGGTGGTGTCTGTTCAGCCGACTCACTGAAATCAAAATAAAAATGAAACGCCAATATTATTAACCGCGCGCGATGGAAAAAATTGCCACAGCTAAGGGCGCACCCAGACTACTACTGTATGTATTATACTACAGGTAAAAGCAATTCGCATCCATTGTAGGTACTTTTATGGACTAAAATAATAGTGCATGGGACAAGGCCAAAAATTGAAAGTGGTTACCTGAAACTTCGAGAGTGGCTTTATTATGCCGAGACAGGCAAATTTTTTATCTGCGATAACTCTCGATTTTGTAGTTTTATTTTAGTTATCTACTTATAACCAAACACGTAAGTTCTATAGTATTTTTAAGATTTAATTGTTTTTGGCTCACACTCGCGTCTATATTTCTTAATATGTTTTACCGACAACGATATTGAGGCACTCGGCAAGTCTAACATTTTCTAACATGTTAGAGATAAGATGTTATGAAATTTTCCTATACTATACTATGGATTTTGTATTAAATCTTTTAATAAAATTTTTTTTCGCAATTCGGTCGTATTGTCCGACAATCGTTGTGGACCGTTCCTTCAGTCCGACGCTTAAAACGTGTCTTTTTTACGACTACCTATTTAATCCCTGCTTGGTCCTACAAAACTGTTATAATTGATGGTAGAAGGCTTTACTTGTTGAAATTCCATAATCAATTAAAGGAAACGAACGTACAGTTTAAAAAAAAGTATATATTA
>NW_020442462.1:988455-999938 GCF_000699045.2 Agrilus planipennis | reverse complement strand
ATTTATTATTATAAAGACTTTCGGCTAAGTTCAATTCATAGCTTTTTGGAAATTCTTTTAAAATTTGAAAATTATAATTAAATGTGTGTCTCTCCTTCAATAAATGTTCTGCATGTGTAGAATCAGCTTTCCCAATAGTATAGCTCGCTCCTTCTGTGTTCTGTAATCCTTTGATTGAAGGATCTCCCAGTTTGCCCAACGTAGACTTGATTACAGGCCCCCTCATTCCACTAAATAACTCCTGATTTTGATTCTTTATCAGTTTTATCTTTATTATGTTTTATAAGTTTGGTTAGCGTATAATTTGAAAGCATATTTTCTGACTAAACACACAGTTATATTTTTAGAGATGTATTTAACTGCGTGAATTCTATTACGTCTTTGGGCCTCTAATTGTGATTATTGCGAAAGATATATTGGTAATTTTTTTTTATTGAATAAATTATGCAGAAGCTTTTTTATCTTTACGCATTTTACTAAAAACAAGACTAGTCTTATATAAATACACGAATTTTAGAACTTTATATTTAATTGGGTTCCTATAATATTGAATACGACTCTCCTTATCGTAAATTACTACTTTATTTCAAAATTAGGCGAACTTGCTTTGCACTTTACCAATTATTACAGATGGATGGGTACCCACTTTGCATCCGGTACCCGGCGGATGGGGCACTTTTCTTAAGTTCCCGGGTACCGGATAATGCCGCCTAGTACCCAGTTATCCGACACCTGGGTGGGGTGGATGGTTTTGCCAGAATTTCTAAAAACATACCTTTTACTAAGATATATAATATGATAATTGCTACAATTTACCGAGAGTTACAGATATTAGCAGTGTTGGATTAACGCATAGGCCCGTGAGGCCCGGGCCTAGGGCGGCAATAAGCCTAATTCGCCACTGGATATTAGGTTGGATTAACGCATAGGCCCGTGAGGCCCGGGCCTAGGGCGGCAATAAGCCTAATTCGCCACTGGATATTAGCAAACCCATTTATTTTGATAACTTTAGCTTCAGTAATTTTTAAAATAATGTGNAATCAAAATATATAGAATATTGTTGATCTAAAAGGGCGGCGTATCAGACAGGGCCTAGGGCGGCAATAAGCCTAATTCGCCACTGGATATTAGCAAACCCATTTATTTTGATAACTTTAGCTTCAGTAATTTTTAAAATAATGTGGAAGAACTTACTTTTGGAGTACGTTTTTAGAAATAATTCTGTTTTATCAATTTCATCATCATCATAGTCATGAGGTCTTCAGCCCGAAGGCTGGTTGAACACGTACTTCTACTTCCTCCTATCTTAAGCCCATCACTTTCAAAACAGAATTAGGTGATCTACTCTAAATCTACCTCTACCCATTTGTCCTACCAACCTATTCCATATATAATAAGTGAGACTATAATGATTTCCGTTTTTAGTCTCTACTTCCTCCGTTCTCACTTTTTATCGATGGGGATGAAGAACTTTAACCTCTCTCTAGGCCCGTCTGAACAACGATACCATCATTTAAATTTTAATTGTTTTTTTTTTTATTTATTTGCCTGCTGTTTGTTCTCTGTCTGGATATCTCCCCTTCTTTCTCTCCCGTTTATGACTATGAGCAGCATTATATGTGTACAATTTAATCAATTGAAAATTTCACTCCTATTTTAGCGCCCATAAGTGTGCACTTACGCTATGTATATATGCGTTGCTTTTTGTTCATAGTAAAAAACAGATTTGTAAGAAGAATCAAATGGGCATTGACTACGTGATGTTCGTTTGTTTCTAAAGTTAGCTGTTGCCTGTAATGGGATGTAAGAAAGACCGCTCCTGGCAACGACGTTCTACTATTGTGTAAGTGCGGGCAAACGGGGTCTAATTGACAATTGTTTACTGCTATTATCGTTCATGTCGAACTAATTCTACAGCAGACAACTGCTACTGCAACGATTTGCATGAATAAAATGCCATTTCAATTTCAAACTAGACCCGGGGGGGTACGGTCGATTTCTTACCGTCGCGCCACTCGGGTCGTTATCTAGAAATTAATATGAGTTTCCTATGCTTGTAATGAGCTACAAATATTGGCAGTTACAGAACGTAGATCTCAAATTGCAAGAACTGTAAAATGAAAAACATATCACCGTTCTAGGTGTTTTCTCAAATGAAATCAATTTGTACGTATAGAACTTCTAATTCTGACAAAGTATTTCATATCAACGATTTCATAACCAAGGGAACACGTCAGGGTTTTTAGAAGTCGACGAAATTTAGGAGTTAATCCAAACTCACAAGTTAAATATTTTCCTTTTTTACTCGGTTCGAATGTAGCACAATTTAGAGATAATTTAGAATGACGTGGGCCTTGGCTGTGGGTTGTTGCGGTGACAGGATTTTGACTGTCACTATATTAATCATTCCTGGTTCTGTAGTGACGGTTAAAATAAATAAAGTAGCATCTTTCACTCATCCACAGGTTCATGTAATTCTAAACTACCTAGACGTCTGAAACGTGATTATTTTTCATTTACATCATTTACTGTTTTTCTACTGAACCTGATTTTTAAATGTCAAAACTGTAAGCCTAAAGCGGCAGAGGGTATACATTAAAAAATGTCTGTAAAACCATTTGTATATGAGGTCTGTTCAAAAAGTATCGCGAATTTTGAATTTCCGCGGGTTACAGATATTAGACTTTCGTTATGTTGGTACTCATGTCTCTCACTTATACCTAGTTCGGCCATGTTGAATGTTCAGTTAATTTTTGACAGCCGCTTTGCATGCACATGTTTTGGCTCGTCTTCGATTTTTGCTTATTCCAAAAAATGGATCAAAGAATATGTATCAAATTTTGTGTGAAAAACAAAATTGAATGCGCGGACACATTCCGAATGTTGACCGTGGCATATGGTGAAGCTGTCTTGGACCGAAGCAACCTTTATCTATGGTACAAAATGTTCTCAGAGGGTCGAGAAGATGTGAAGGACGAAGCGTATGCCGGACGCCCGAGCACATCAACAACAGACGAAAACATTGATGAAGTAAAGAAAATAGTATTGGCCAATAGTCGAATCACCCCGTTATTAGAGAAAGAAAAAAAACTTTTGGGTGTTACATTCCCACCAGCCATTAATGCAGGTGGGCGGGCAGTCCCTCCGAACTATTCCGGAAGGTAGGGTGGAAGGCCCTCTTCAAATTGCTTTCAGGAATCGTGGGAAAGTGTGGGTGGTGGTTCGGGTGAGAAAGATGAGACGGACAAAATGAAGACAGAAGAGAATGAAAAATTTTCTGTGGACTATTACTGCCTCAGCATTTGCCTAAGTGGTCCAAGGAAACCACAGAAAAACTTGGACCAAGGCAAACGGAGCTGGAATCGAATCGGCGTCCTCCCGAATGCTAAGCAATGGTCTAAACCGCTAGGCCATGCCGCTCGGTGTTATTAGAGAAGTTGCTGAATACCTAAACATATTGATTGGCTTCTTCCATTCGATTTTTACCAATAATTTGGGCATGAGATGGGTCGCCGCAAAATTCGTATCAAAATTGCTCAATTTTGTCCACGATGACCCAAATTTGCTCCAACTATTGCTCCAATTATTTCTAGTGTTTGTGATAGAGCTAGTGCTTTTGTAAGAAACCTGGTAAATAGATACCATGTTATTGCTAATTGTAATAACAACAAGCATTAATAACAACTTAGAATGAGTTACCCATGCCTTGATCTATTTAAAATAAAAAGTATCTGGACTGTTATCAGGAAATATTACCTATAAGTTGCCATTTCTATTCATGAAATTGCAAATTGTTGCTTGTACCTGGTTCATTTGTATGCTAAAATAAATCGCAATTGTTGCTTGATTATTTCATCAATAAATTAGTGTTTTACTCCCATTTTGTGTAATTGAGCAAACTGATAAATAATCAGCGTGGTGTAAAACGATAAATTCGCAAATGGACAAAGCCTTACTGACTATAATTAACAGGTACATGGCCTCTTGTTTATGTTAAACAATAACTTATGCACTTGTTCCCCAGTATTTACTTAAGCATGTTATTATTGCAATCACGATTTGCATAAGTTATGCCCGGTATTCGTATAGGAAATGCGGCAATTTTAATGGAGAAACATGGGCAAGTGAATTAAAAGTGAACTGAAGTGGAAATTGGTAAATTACATGCTACACATTTAAATGTATATTATCTTGTTTTTATTCTGTTTTTTTTTTTAATTGTTATGCTAAAAGAAAGTTTAGTGCTTTTCTGATATTACAGTTCTCATTTGAATATTCCATTATATAGTTTCATTCATATAACTAGTAGCAATAAATATGTACTTATAATAGATAAAATAGGTAATTATGTTCACGGTTGAATGAAAATTTATAATAATTTATCAATTGTCTATTTGCAAAGGTAAAATAAACTCGCACATTTTGAAATAGATGGAAACGTTCAGAAACGCAGTTTCGCATAGAGAGGAATGGGTTTTTCCAGAGGGACTGATGTCCGATAATGTATGTCGTTTAGGTAGAAATAGGATGAGGGAGTCTTGCCAGCAGTACGGGGTTTAACCTCAAATTCTTATCCAAATTTTTAATAAGTAGTTTATCTCTATCTTCATGTGATTTCAGTGGTGGAGTAAATTAAATTACTGTAATTAATTAATTCGCGTATTGTAGGTAGGTATATCTTTTACCTGGCATACCTACTACTATCCTGTTCTGCTAAGAAGAACTTTACAAATTTTTATTAGGTTGTTACCTAATATGTCCCATCAAACGGGTGCACAATTTTTTGATTTAGAATATTTAATACATTTCTGAAGTATCTTGCGGGCTACCTCCAGGCTGATATCCCAGTTTCAACACACTCCAACTCTACTGTTATTGTTCTTTTAGGTTAAAATCGATGGTCAAGAAAGAAATGCGCGTATTATTCATGTAACTAAACTATGTGAGTTTTGACAAGTTTTACCTTCTGAACTTCTGTTTGTGGTATCTACAGTGCTCGCAAAAAAATTAGGACCCAATAGCCTAAAAAACTGTAATTTGTAAAGTGCACAACTGGACCGTTCCCGTCCTCTACTGTAAGGACGCTGTACATTCTATCATTAATAGATGCTAATCAAACCAAGCACTTGGTCGAAACTTTCTGAAGGATTGCGTAGAATTGTGGTAGAGGGTTCAGAATTATTCTTTACTTGAACTGATTTAATTTATTTGTCTATTGCCAACATTTCGTCCTGATCGCAGGGAATACTGTTGGAGCTCCACCGATTTTTGACTCATATCTACATCATTTATTATTTTTTATCTTTGTATGCGAGTAATAGAAGACAAAACATCGATAGTAGGTAAATTCATACGTAAGCAGGCACGATGCATACCCAGAAAAGTCATAACATCTCCCCGTCCAATTAATGATGCTTGTTCAGTTGGCTGTGTTCTGACTGAATAGGTGGAATACTCCAAAAGAACAACATCTTGACCGTCTACAAACCTTTTCGAAATTTTGCTTCCATGTTCTCACAGTAAATGATGTTGAGACTTAAAACTCAACGGTGTTAACTGGATATCCTCTCCTTGTATATAAAAGGATAAACTAACTGACTGATATATTAACGCACAGTCCAAACTCATAGATCCAGGAACTTAAAATTTTACACACACATTCATTATATAACGTGGACGATCATTAACAGAGGATTGTTTAAACTTCAATCACTAATGGAGTCAAAAGGTGCTGCAAAGTTTGATGTATCAATTACGGCACAGCCCAAACTGCCCAGACAGGAATGACCGGTTCTATTCCGGGTCCGTCTGCCTTGGTCCAAGTTTTTCTGTGGTTTCCTTGGATCACTTAGGCAAGTGATGGGGCAGTAATATTCCACAGATAATCGTTCATTCTCTTCTGTCTTCATTTCGTCTGCCTCAACTTTTTCACTCGAACCACCACCCACCCATTCCCACGAGCAGGCTAAAGAGGACCTTCCGCCCTTCCTTCCAACGTAGTCCGGAGGGACTGCCCGCCCACCAGCATTACTGGCTGGTGGGAATGAAACACCCAAAAGTTTTTTTTATCATTAGTTATAAAATGACCTTTCAAAATACCACACCTAAAGGGATGAAATCTATATTAAAAGTTTAATATCTATATTAAAAAATGTTGAAGGTTAATTGTTGCGCACTAACGGCTTGTTATAGGTTTCTAGTCTAAATTTGGAGGGATTATGGCTAGTAGGTATATAAAAAGTCCCCGTTTCTTCTATATCAAACTATCAGGAGCCCCTGAAAGGGTCTCGTGCGACCTATGACGAAACTTCAACAAAAGGCAGACATGATTTAAGTATCAAATTCAACAAATGTTTCACTTAAAAAATTGATATATCTTAAAGCATATTTTAGCAGGTTTTTATCCGGATATTCCTTTAAATAGGATTAGGAATATAAAAACTTTTCATTTCAAATGTACCTGCTAAAGCGCCAATTAATTAACTCTAAATCCTAATTTAGTTAACCGAGTTTCCATACGCGCAAGTTCTTCGTACAATGTATCTAATGAATGCCTCATATGCCGATTACTTTCGCAGATCCTTTTTATTTGTTGTGTTGGCTGCAGGTACGTATAATACCACCTGCAAATTGCCCTTCGTGTGTTGGCTATAATGGGAATTTCCTTAAAGAGATATTATTAAAATGAAAGTTTTATAACGGACCGTTTAATTGATGCTCAGCGAGACTGCGTAAATTGCACTCTTGGCTTTTTGATCGTTATAATAACATAAGACGTAACATTAATCTCATTATCTCACATAATTATTAAGCATCGATTCACGAAGGTTTTGGTTTCTAGAAATTTAAAGAGTCAGAAAATCTATTTAGTATTTAAAAATAAGTTTTTAATAAAAACATTTTAAATTTAAAAGTATAGAACATCGAGTTATTGGCAAACTATCGCCCTCTACAGCTAACTGTAGCATTTCATATATTTGGTTAAGCCGTTACGAAGGTAGTAGTTCAATGTGTTTCGTGATTTGTCAAAATTATATACGGCGTGCTGATAAGAACTAATAAGTTCTAAATCGCAATCTTCATATATAACCTTGGATTAATTTTCTTTATCATGTAGAACCCATGCGTCAAAAATCTTAACTAGAATTGTACAGAGGATGGAAAAAAGGGCGGAAAAACTATTAGGGGAAGATCAATTTGGGTTTAGAAGTTCTGTGCTTGCGAACGGTTAATTTAGAAATAGGAAAAAGGTTGTTAAAGGTGTATGTTTGGAGCACGGCATTGTACGGGTGCGAAACATGGACAGTGGGCGCGGTAGAAAACAGAAGGTTAGAAGTGTTCGAAATGTGGTGTTATAGGCGGATGATGAGGATATCGTGGGTAGAAAAGGTTAGAAATGAAGAGGTATTGGAAAGAATAGGAGAACAGAGGACACCTACTTAGGCATAAAGGTCTAGTCAGAGACATATTAGAGGCAGAAACAGGAGTTAGGAGGGGGTAGAGGTAGACCTAGACTAGATTACTTTTCGCAAATAGTTAATGGTGTGGGTTGTTCTAGTTATAGGGAAATGCGAAGTTTAGCTGAGGATATGAAAGATTGGAGGTACGTGTCCAACCAGTCTTAGGGCTGACGACCTTATGATGATGATGTAGAACCACCCCTACCGGTTTTAAATATAGTTAAATGACGAGTATCAAAAGACGACAGATTTTACACATGTGTTAGAAAGAAAATTTCGTCCATGATTTTTAGCGATCTCTTTTTTGTGACCTCATGAGTGACTCATTGCAACTATTTCGCATGTTGGATGTGATCCCAACACGATCCGAATGATTTGACGGAAAACCGTAAAAACATGATATTTTGTGTATATATTTAATTTACTCATTGACTTCGATTTATAACTTCTACTAAAATCCACTCGGAATCAGAAGGAAGTTAATTCAATTTTTTCATCGAAACGAAAAGATTTTTGTTCAAAACGACAAACTGCCTATAACTCCTTGCCGGAAATACTTCTCTGCAACAGAATCGTTTTTGTATGGGTATGTATTGTTCATTTACAAACAGAAGTTGAAAAAAATCGAAGATGGCTTACAAATCATACCCTTATAGACCCCTATAACATAATACAGTAGTTGGAACCGTTTTTGAGAAACAAACATTGTTAGTATATAGCAATGGAAGTAGTACCTTTTTTATTTTCTTCGTCGGATGTGTTTTCTGTTCAGTTTGACTATATTGAAAATCGCCTATTGGTAAAAGGCATCGATCGTAGCGACACGTAGTGACAATAATTCGAACCAATCCTATCGGGTTAGCTGTTACACAGCGAGTAGAAAGAGATACATACGTAATTCTTTTTATTTTTATTATAATAGAAGAAAATAAATAAAATTATTTTAAAGTATGGAAAATCAATCTGAAACAAATGGAGCAAGATTTTCTCCAAAAAAACTACGAGTAAAATGTTTTGTTGTGTCTATGGTTGCAAAAGTAAAGCGTTTAACAATCCGGGCGTTCGTTTCCACTATTTTCCAAAACCAAATAGTTACTATGTAAAAATACAAAATTATTTCGGTAATTCGGTAAAGTCGATTGCCATAAAAAATGGCAAGAAGTTTTAAAAATTGGGGAAACAGTAATTCAGCACATGCAAGTTTGTTAGTTACATTTTAAAAGAAGTGACTATGTTCCACCTGGTAAATATTCATTTTTTTGCATAATTACTTTAAGCTATAACTAATTATTTAAAATTAATTCAAATATTAATTACGTTAATCAATATTTTGAATTTTGTGGACAATGAGACATGTTGACTCTATTTTTAAAGGTTTCAAATTCTTGAAGAAAGATGCCATACCTTCCTGTAATTTGCCTTCATGTAATATAAAAGAGCCTTCAGATGACCAGAAACGAATTAATAGAAGTATGATTAAGATTAAGATTAAGATTAAATAGAGAAAAAAATCGTACTGAAGCTAATATAAACCAACAAAATGGAAATTGTGGTAACCTAAACGATGAAGAAAATATTTTAACAAGTTCTGACCTTCCAATGGCAGAAAATAATGATATAAACTCTCTCAGCGTAACTCATATCGATTATTTATATTATTTAATATGCCACAATATATTAAATGACCAGCATTCACAACTTTCTCTCCTTCAACGAAATTACGGCTTTTTATTGATGAGTTCAAGAACTCCAAAATTTCACTCAAAGATAAAAACATTGCTTCAAAATTAACTTGTAACACATGTTTTCGTATGGAAACGTGGCGTATTTGACCCGATAGGATTGATTCGAATTATTGTCACGGCGTGTCGCTACGATCGATGCCTTTTACCAATNGAAACGTGGGTCCACCACTACACTCCTGAAACCAAAGAACAGTCTAAACAGTGGATAATAATAATAATTACAATAATTGCATTGGGTACGAAGGAGACAGAAGCCGCTCCGTCCACGTCGAGACTTCTATTTCATCAGGTTGGCCTCGACTTGCCACTAAATCCTTCTTGAGAGAACAATCGGTAAACGTCTGGCCGTAATTGAACAGGTCGTTTTTAATTTCCTCGTAAAAAACAATATAATAGTCCAATTAAACGCGATCTTCAATATTTAACAATAAGTTAACGGAACCTCGCCGATAACGTCAATTGTTTGGAATCTTTTTTTCATGTTAATTCGCCTTTATAAATAGGCCGCGAATTGAATGTTATTCGATTAAAAGAAAAAAAAAAGAAAGAAGAAACGGACGTCGAAACAAACGAACTCGTTCGTTCAAAATATTACGTCATTCTTTCGTATCACAATCGAATCATAAACGAGGTTATTTATCTCTGTATTGTATTCCTAAAGGATTTTTTACCGTTATCATTAATAAAGTTGTTTGCCGATGGTTGGAGTCCGTATGTTTGGGTATGTATACGAATGATTTCTAAAAAGACCAATCGGTTCCTATTGGTAATAAATACAGGACCATAAAATATAATATTATTTATTTTATTATCCTCATCATCATCATGGACACTACTGATGAGCAACGCAAGACCAATACCAAGACTGGGACAGTTTTGGTTTTGTTCTTGGTTTTACTTAATCGGTCTTGGTCTTAGTCTTATTCAAGTTCTTCTGGCCTTAGTCTTTGTCTTGGTTTTCCTGATATAATCTCGGTCTTAGACTTGGTCTTGCTCATTTAATCTGATACTTACGTTTTTCTTTTTCATAATTTTTCTCATCATGATCATCATCATAAAGTCGTCAGTCCTAAGACTGGTTAGACACGCACCTCCACTCCCTAAAACTAGAACATCCCACATTCTTAACTATTTGTGAACAGTAATCTAATGTAAGTCTACCTCTACTCCTCCTAACTCCTGTTTCTGCCTCTAATATGTCTCTGACTATGCTATCATGCCTGAGAAGGTGTCCTACCAACCTATCTCGCCTGTTTCTTATTGACTTCCATAGAGTCCTCTGTTCTCCTATTCTTTCTTATATCTCTTCATTTCTAACCTTTTCTATCCACGGTATCCTCATCATTTGCCGGTAGCACTACATTTCGAACGCTTCTAACCTTTTCTTTTCCGCCGCGCCCACCGTCCATGTTTCGCACCCATACAGCGCCATGCTCCAAACATAAACCTTTAATGATCTTTTTCGAATTTCTAAAGTAACCGTTTGCGAGCATAAACGTAACTTCTTTTTATTGAAGGCATCTTGACCCTGCGCTATGCTCTGCTTTATATCCCTCCTTCTTTTTACATTAATGATAATTAAGTTCAATCATAAAAAATTAACATCAATCTAAATTTGATTATTACTACTATAAGTAGAAGATGATTGTGTACTTGAAAAAAGCTCAATAAAAGAGTGAAGCGTTGGAGTTTTTGTGAAGTAAAAATGGGATTTACACCTGGAAGACTTCATATATTGGTACAAAGTTGATCCTGAAAATATTGGATACTAGGACATTTTTCTATAATGTAATTTTTGTGAAGTGCTTAAATATTTAATCAATAATAGAAATTGTAAGAAGTCATTGTTGAATTAGTAATTAATTGAATTTTATGATGTTTGTTACAGAATCGATCGGAATAAGAAGATAGTTCAAGGGTAAGTGTAAATAAGATTGTTTCACTAAATCAATACAGGTCAATTAAGAACAACTTTCTTCACTCGTACCTATTGATTAAAGATATGCTTGAGCATTTATGATGTAAATAGTGAAAAGAATTATCCTCTTTTATTAAGTAAATGTATTAAATATCATGAAAGAAAGATGCATATTACCAAATTAAAAATTAGGTTTGTTGGTAAAAGTATCGACAATAACGATTCTCTCTTAAAAATACGAGGGTGGATTGATAAGTTTCCGGCCTAACCAAGAGATGACGCCACTAGGCCTACCTTGAGGTGACATTCTATAGTACCATCCTTGGATAGCTTGTAGCTATAGTTTCAGCCCGATCTCCT